>NW_027172043.1:52500-62500 GCF_036898095.1 Palaemon carinicauda | reverse complement strand
CTATCCTCATCCCCTCTATCTTAATTTCCTCTGGCACTTCAGGATCCATTTTATCTCCCTCGATGAAGTCCTCAGGTAAATCCTCGGGGACCGCAATAGGAACACTATCCAGAATGACAACGGGGTCCGTCTGGGTATCGGCGTCTACCATAGTCACCCTCCATCTGTACTTCACGCCTCCGTTTTCTATGACACTTCTCCTCATCCAAATCCGGCTGGACTTCTTCCTCTTCTTTGGATCCTTCTTCTTCCTGTCGACGAGCTTTATCATCTCCTCTTCGTCGGCGATTAGGGCATCCCCTTCTTCGGCCCTGTCCCTAATACGGAGCCGGTTACGGTGTTCGATGTAGATGTGGAAGATAAAGAAGATGATGGCGCTGAGGAGACTGGCGACCGTCATCAGCCTGAATGTCTTACGGGCGCCCAGATGGTGGTACATGTATCCACCCACCAGACTGCCAGCGCCCTTACCTGATGAATGATAATTTTGTAGTTTTTAAGGACTTTTATTCTTATTCAATTACATTTATTCATAATCTTTGTAGTTTATTCTTTAATGAAAAAGAACCTTTATTCTCGTTTAATTCCATTTATTCATTGCAACTCATAGTGACTCATATTGGGGCTAGACTCGGACACACTATTCTATCTTGTTTCTCTTCCTCATATATATATATATATATATATATATATATATATATATATATATATATATATATATATATATATATATATATATATATATATATGAAATATCTCATCTAATGTTACTACCGTTCCTCAAATATTTTATTTTGACTAGTAACAATTTTTATTGTAGTTTTATTTCCTTGTTTTCTTTCCTCACTGAGCTATTTTTACCTGTTGGAGTCATTGGGCTTGTGGCATCCTGCTTTTCCAACTAGGGATGTAGCTTAGCTAATAATAATAATAATAATAATAACAACCTGACCTTGGTCTACCTAAGAAGAGACATCGACTGAGTGTAGGCCTAGTATAGGACTACTTGGAAAGTCAACGCCCAGTAACAGGACTTAATATAGAAAATCATAGTACTTTTCTTAAAATAAATAAAAAAAGTTTCAAGAAATATAATCAGAAGGAACTACTGTAGTCCACTGCAGGACAATACTTAATTTAAATAATTTGTAGTCTTTACTTTACTTACGAGTGATTTGTAGTTTTTACTTAATGTGATTTATAGTCTTTACTTTACTTACGAGTGATTTGTAGTTTTTACTTAATGTGATTTATAGTCTTTACTTTACTTAGAAGTGATTTGTAGTCTTTACTTACAAATTATTTGTAGTCTTTATTTATTGTGATTTGTAGACTTTACTTTACTTACAAGTGATTTGTAGTCTTTACTTAGAAATGTTTTGTAGTCTTTACTTACAAATGATTTGTAGTATTTACTTACAAATTATTTGTAGTCTTTACTTACAAGTGATTTGTAGTCTTTACTTATTGTGATTTGTAGTCTTTACTTGCAAGTGATTTGTAGTCTTTACTTTACTTACAAGTGATTTGTAGTCTTTACTTATAAATAATTTGTAGTCTTTACTTACAAATTATTTGTAGTCTTTATTTACAAGTGGTTTGTAGTCTTTACTTTACTTACAAGTGATTTGCAGTCTTTACTTATAAATAATTTGTAGTCTTTACTTACAAGTGATTTGTAGTCTTTCCTTATTGTGATTTGTAGTCTTTACTTACAAGTGATTTGTAGTCTTTACTTAGAAATGTTTTGTAGTCTTTACTTACAAATTATTTGTAGTCTTTACTTAGAAATGTTTTGTAGTCTTTACTTATTGTGATTTGTAGTCTTTACTTTACTTACAAGTGATTTTTAGTCTTTACTTATTGTGATTTGTAGTCTTTACTTACAAGTGATTTGTAGTCTTTACTTATTGTGATTTGTAGTCTTTACTTTACTTACAAGTAATTTGTAGTCTTTACTTAGAAATGTTTTGTAGTCTTTACTTACAAATTATTTGTAGTCTTTACTTACAAATGATTTTACATATAATTTGTAGTCTGTACCTACAAATGATTTGTAGTCTTTACTTACGAGTGGTTTGTAGTCTTTACTTATAAAGGATATGCAGACTTTATTATAAATAATTTGTAGTCCTTACTTACAAACGATCTGTAGTCTTTACCTACAAATGACTTGTAGTCTTCACTTACAAATGATTTGACATATAATTTGTAGTCTTTACCTACAAATGATTTGTAGTCTTTACTTACAAACAATCTGTAGTCTTTATTTACAAAGGATTTGTTGTCTTTACTTATAAAGGATTTTTAGTCCCTACTTACAAATAACTAGTAGTCTTTACTTATAAATGATTTGTAGTCTTTACTTACAAGTGATTTGACAAATAATTTGTAGTCCTTATTTACAAACAATCTGTAGTCTTTTTATAAATAAGTTGTAGTCCTTACTTACAAACGATCTGTAGTCTTTACTTATAAATAATTTGTAGTCCCTACAAACAATCTGTAGTCTTTACTTATATATAATTTGTAGTCTCTACTTACAAACAATCTGTAGTCTTTACTTATAAATAATTTGTAGTCCCTACTTACAAACAGTCTGTAGTCTTTACTTATAAATAATTTGTAGTCCTTACAAACAATCTGTAGTCTTTATTTATAAATAATTTGTAGTCCTTACTTACAAACGATCTGTAGTCTTTAATTATAAATAATTTGTAGTCCTTACAAACGATCTGTAGTCTTTAATTATAAATAATTTGTAGTCCTTAATTACAAACGATCCGTAGTCTTTACTTATGATTTGTAGTCCTTACTTACAAACAATCTGTAGTCTTTACTTATAAGTAATTTGTTGTCCTTACTTACATACGATCTGTAGTCTTTACATATAAATAATTTGTAGTCCTTACAAACAATCTATAGTCTTTACTTATAAATAATTTGTTGTCCTTATACACGATCAGTAGTCTTTACTTATAAACAATTTGTAGTCCTTACAAACAATCTGTAGTCTTTACCTATAAATAATTTGTAGTGCTTACAAACAATCTGTAGTCTTTACCTATAAATAATTTGTAGTCCTTACAAACAATCTGTAGTTTTTACTTATAAACACTTTTTAGTCCTTATTTACAAACGATATGTAGTCTTTACTTATAAACAATTTGTAGTCCTTACTTACAAACGATCTGTAGTCTTTACTTATAAATAATTTGTAGTCCTTACTTACAAACAATCTGTAGTCTTTACTTATAAACAATTTGTAGTCCTTACTTACAAACGATCTGTAGTCTTTCCTTACAAAGGATTTGTATTCCTTAAAAAAAATCTGTAGTCTTTACTTATAAACAATTTGTAGTCCTTACTTACAAACGATCTGTAGTCTTTCCTTACAAAGGATTTGTATTCCTTAAAAAAAATCTGTAGTCTTTACTTATAAACAATTTGTAGTCCTTACAAACAATCAGTAGTCTTTACATATAAATAATTTGTAGTCCTTACTTACAAACAATCTGTAGTCTTTACTTATAAATAATTTGTAGTCTTTACTTACCAACGCCGAGATGTAAGGTGGTGGAAATGGCTTGAAGCGACACCACATTCTTGGTGGTGGACAGCTCACTGGCGTAAGTCATTCCGGCGGACAACATAAGCCCTATGGTGATGCCCTCCAGGGCCTCGAAGTACATGGCCGTTGCAGGGTTGTAGATGGAGGCGTAGCCTGTGGAGAAAGTAGGACTTAATATTATTCTTATTTTTTGAGTCATCTTTTATCCTCGATATATATTTTTTATTTAAACTTCTCGCACTCTTCGTGAGAGATTAGTTCACCAAACGTCTATCTGGGCTCCACAAGGCACTATGAGAGTTGGAAGACCCAGGCCTACATGGATGAGGACTACGAAGCGCGAAGTAGGAGATAATGAATGGCGAAGTATTGATTTAGAAGCTGTAGAGACGACTGACGAAATCTAACCGAGGACCTTTGCGTCAATAGGCATAAAGGTTCAAAGGTTTAAAGGTCGCTCATGAATGGCAGAGACAAGGGACAGTGACATTGCCCTAGCAATCAGGACAATGCCCTAGAGACTGACCATATTTTATTTGATCAGCGCCCAAGCCTCCTCTCCACCCAAGCTAGGACCAGGGAGGGCCAGGCAGTGGCTGCTGATGACTCAGCAGATAGACCTATAGGCTCCCCCAAACCCCCCAAGCTTAGCTCACAAGGATGGTAAGGTTGCAGACACTAATGGCACTAACGAGTCTGAGCGGGACTCGAACCCCCGACTGGCAAACACCAGGCAGAGACGTTACCAATCAGGCACAGCGGAGGAGATTGTCTAGCATACTGGAAAAGTCCCTGTCTCGTAATCTGCTGGATTAGGGTTCGAGACCCACTAAAACGTGATGGCTACTTGTAGTGTCTACAACTTCATCCTCCTTGTGAGCTAACAATGGGGGGTTTGGGGAGCCTAAATGTCTACCTGCTTAGTCATCAGCAGATATTGCCTGGTCTTCCCTGGTCCCAGCTTGGGTGGAGAGGGAGCTTGGGTATTGATCATAATAAGTATATATGGTTAGTCTCTAGGGCAATATCACTGTCGCTTACCTCTGCCATTCACGAGCGGCCTTTAAACCTTTAAATAATGTAAAATCACTCTCAAACACACTGCTTTCACCAATTCATTGATACAGGGTGTTCAAAAAGTTTCGCCACAGTGAGCATTCGATGCCCATTATTCTCTTTGCTCTGTCACACCACAAAAATGTTTTTGAACACCCTGTACAAATTTCTGATAAATTATACGTATGTAAAATTGTCAGTATGTTAATAACACTGAAAGCAAGACTTTACAGCCTAAAAAGATCTTGAGAATTTGGGGGAGCCTATAGGTCTATCTGCCGAGTCATCAGCAGCCACTGCCTGGCCCTCCTTAGTCCTAGCTTGGGTGGAGAGGGGGCTTGGGAGCTGATCATATGTATATATGGTCAGTCTCTAGGGCATCGTCCTGCTTGACAGAACAATTTCACTGTCCCTTGCCTTATTCATGAGCGACCTTTAAACCTTTATTGGGCACTGATCATATGTATATATGGTCAGTCTCTAGGGCACTGTCCTGCTTGGCAGGACAATGACACTGTCCCTTGCCTCTGACATTCATGAGCGACCTTTAAACCTTTATTGGGCACTGATAATATGTATATATGGTCAGTCTCTTGGACATTGTCCTGCATAATAGGACAATGTCACTGTCCCTTGCCTCTGACATTCATGAGCGACCTTTAAACCTTTATTGGGCACTGATCATATGTATATATGGTCAGTCTCTAGGGCATCTTCCTGCTTGACAGGACAATGACACTGTCCCTTGCCTTATTCATGAGCGACCTTTAAACCTTTAAAAGGAACCTGAGATTAAACCTCACCTGCTGATCATAAATATATGGTCAGTCTCTAGGGCATCGTCCTGCTTGACAGGACAATGACACTGTCCCTAGCCTTATTCATGAGCGACCTTTAAACCTTTAAAAGGAACCTGAGATTAAACCTCACCTGCTGATCATAAATATATGGTCAGTCTCTAGGGCATCGTCCTGCTTGACAGGACAATGACACTGTCCCTAGCCTTATTCATGAGCGACCTTTAAACCTTTAAAAGGAACCTGAGATTAAACCTCACCTGCTGATCATAAATATATGGTCAGTCTCTAGGGCATCGTCCTGCTTGACAGGACAATGACACTGTCCCTAGCCTTATTCATGAGCGACCTTTAAACCTTTAAAAGGAACCTGAGATTAAACCTCACCTGCTGATCATAAATATATGGTCAGTCTCTAGGGCATCGTCCTGCTTGACAGGACAATGTCACTGTCCCTTGCCTCTGCCATTCATGAGCGACCTTTAAACCTTTATTGGACACTGATCATATGTATATATGGTCAGTCTCTTGGACATTGTCCTGACAATGTCACTGTCCCTTGCCTCTGCCATTCACGAGAAACCTTTAAACCTTTAAAAGGAACTTGACTATACCTCACCTGCGAACCGAATGGCGTACACGAAGAATCCAATGGCTATGACGCAGATGTGGCCAAACTTCCTGATGATAGGAGACATGAAGATCAAGAAGGGAATGGCTGCAGCGGCTCCTACTGTTACGGTGAGACCCATGAGGGATCTGGAAGCCCCCAGATCTCCGAGGAACCAGAACAGGAAGGCTTCCAGGAAGCCGAAGAATCCGCCTGGAAGGTCCAAAAGGGGAGATTATTATTATTATTATTATTATTATTATTGTTGTTGTTTTTATTTTTATTATTACTATTATTTTTATTATTATATTTATTATTTTCATTATTATTATTATTATTATTATTATTATTATTATTATTATTATTATTATTATTATTATTACTATTAATATTATTATTATTATTACTATTATTATTATTATCATTATTATTATTATTATCATTATTATTACTACTATTATAATCATTATTATTATATATTTCTATATCATGACTGCTCGCTTTCTTTAATCAATTTCCATGTGCGATAACACAGGTATATAAATTGCTATTTATATCTATAACATTTGTAATTTAAATTATAGAAAAAAATAATAATGTTTATATTGTAACATCCTTTCTTTTTAATTCAATATTTTAAATGTATAATTATACAATATATGTATAGCTCTTATTAAATTATGGCCCCCAAAATAATATCATTATATAAGAATATTATTATTACAAGCTAAACTGCAACCATGATACTACAAGCCCAAGGGGTCCAACAGTAAAAATAGCCCAGTGAGGAAAGGAAATAATAAATAAATAAATTGAAGTTAATTTTATGAAATTATTTTTCCCAAAAGAAGAACCTGTAAAAATAACCCAGTGAGGAAAGGAAATAAAAAATAAATAAATTGAAGAATTTAATTTTCTAAAATTATTTTTCTCAAAAGAAGAACCTGTAAAAATAACCCAGTGAGGAAAGGAAATAAAAAATAAATAAATTGAAGAAGTTAATTTTCTAAAATTATTTTTCCCAAAAGAAGAACCTGTAAAAATAACCCAGTGAGGAAAGGAAATAAAAAATAAATAAATTGAAGAAGATAATTTTCTAAAATTATTTTTCCCCAAAAAGAAGAACCTGTTATCACATACCTGACAAGAACATTGCCACAAATAACATGTTGACCTCCGGGTTCTTCAAGAAGTTCCAAATGTTCTTCATGACCTGTTCATTGGGAGTCTTGAATTTGAGGTCTACTGAGAGGGCCACTAGACCTGCTAGACCTTGTAGACCAACGAAGAGGTAGAAAGCTGGTCTGGAAATGAGGATAAGAAATTTATTAAGTCTTGTAGACAAAGCTACTGGTACGTTTCACAAAACTCATCCCTTTACCCCCCAAAAAAATGCTATAAAAATATTTTTTTTATATATTTTTGATATTGTTTTAAAAAAATTCAGGCATTTTCCAAGAGAATGAGACCAACCTGACCTCTCTATGACAAAAATTAAGGCTGTTAGAGCAATTTAAAAAAAAATATACTGCAAAATGTGCTGGGGAAAAAATAACCCCTGAGGGTTAAGGGTTGGAAATTTCCAAAGAGCCTGGGGGTAAAAGGGATCATTATTATTAGTAGTAGCTAAGCTACAACCCTAGTTGGAAAAGCAGAACGCTATAAGCCCTGGGACTCCAACAGGGGAAATAGCCCAGTGAGGAAAGGAAACAAGGAAAAAAATAACAATATTTTAAGAACAGAAACATTCAAATAAATATCTCCTATATAAACTATATAAACTTTAACAAATCAAGAGGAGGAGAAATAAGATAGAATAGTGTGCCCGTGCGTACCCTCAAGGAAGAGAACTCTAACCCAAGACAGTGGAAGACCATGATACTAGAGAAATAGAGACTAGGGTTGTGGTGGCCTGGTGGTAGCGTCCTTGCCTGGTGATTGCCAGACTGGGGTTCGAATCCCGCTCAAACTCGTTAGTTCCAGTGGTCACTACAACCTCACCATTCTTGTGAGCTAAGGATGGTGGGTTTGGGGGAGCCTATAGGTCTATCTGCTGAGTCATCAGCAACCATTACCTGGCCCTCCTTGGTCCTATACTCAATTTTTTTCTAATGAGGCGCATTTGCACTGACTCGCAGCGGTGCCCTTTTAGCACGGAAAAGTTTCCTGCTTGCTGATTGGTTAGAATCATCTTGTCCAACCAATCAGCGATCAGGAAACTTTTCCGATCTAAAAGGGCACCCCTGCGAGTCGGTGCAAATCTGCCTCACTAAAAAGAATTGACTATAACATGGGTGGAGAGGGGGCTTGGGCGCTGATCATATGTATATATGGTCAGTCTCTAGGGCATTGTCCCGCTTAATAGGGCAATGTCACTGTCCCTTGCCTCTGCCATTCATGAGCGACCTTTAAAACCTTGAGAGAACAATGGTTTCATTTAGGAGTGTGATGATGTGAGGATGTTATGGATAGCAACATCAAATCAATGGATGTCTCCTCCCCTGTAAAGAGGTGGGGGGGGGGGGGATGGGGGAGGGGGGGATGGGGGTGGGATCCCGAACTGGAACTAATTGGCACGCAATACCTGGAACACGAAGCCTGGAAGGAAATTGGTCACGGAAAATCTGCCTCACGGGATATATGGCTACGCAGAGAGAGAGAGAGAGAGAGAGAGAGAGAGAGAGGGACGATACACAGTTTTAGTCTTATCGCTACAAAGAGAGAGAGAGAGAGAGAGAGAGAGAGAGAGAGAGGGGGGGGGACGATACACAGTTTTAGTCTTATCTCTACAGAGAGAGAGAGAGAGAGAGAGAGAGAGAGAGAGAGAGAGAGAGATAATAACCCATTTCGTTCTTAATAGAATAACTATGTTAATTAAAACGTGGAGGAGTAATTTTCACGATACTGTATAATATCAATATGAGAGAGAGAGAGAGAGAGAGAGAGAGAGAGAGAGAGAGAGGATAATAAACAACTTAGTTCTTAATAAATTAACTATGTTAATCAAGACATGTAAATATAGAGGAATTTTATTCTTTGAGCCAGTCGCCTCCGTTGAAACCAGATAAACACATGTTTTTCACGAGTAAGTCAAGATAAACACATGTTTTCCATGAGTAAGTCAAGATAAAAACATGTTTTTCCAGAGTAGGTCCAGATAAACACACGTTTTTCCAGAGTAAGTCGAGATAAACACATGTTTTTCATGAGTAAGTCCAGATAAACACATGTTTTTCATGAGTAAGTCAAGATAAAATGACGTTTTCTATGAGTAAGTCAAGATAATATGACGTTTTCCACGAGTTAAGTCAAGATAAAATGATGTTTTCCACGAGTAAGTCAAGATAAACACGTTCTCCATGAGTAAGTCAAGATAAAATGACGTTTTCCCCGAGTAGGTCAAGATAAATACGTTATCTATGAGTAAGTCAAGAAAAACATGACGTTTTCCATGAGTAAGTCAAAATAAAATTTCGTTTTCTATGAGTAAGTCAAGATAAAATTATGTTTTCTATGAGTAAGTCAGGATAAAATGACGTTTTCTATGAGTAAGTCAAGATAAAATGACGTTTTCTATGAGTAAGTCAAGATAAAATGACGTTTTCTATGAGTAAGTCCAGATAAAATGACGTTTTCTATGAGTAAGTCATGATAAAATGACGTTTTCTATGAGTAAGTCAAGATAAAATGACGTTTTCTATGAGTAAGTCAAGATAAAATGACGTTTTCTATGAGTAAGTCAAGATAAAATGACGTTTTCTATATGAGTAAGTCAAGATAAAATGACGTTTTCTATGAGTAAATCAAGATAAAATTACGTTTTCTATGAGTAAGTCAAGATAAACATGACCTTTTTCATGAGGAAGTCAAGATAAAATGACGTTTTCTATTAGTAAGTCAAGCTAAAATGACGTTTTCTATAAGTAAGTCAAGATAAAATTACGTTTTCTATGAGTAAAACAAGAT
>NW_027172043.1:45000-50000 GCF_036898095.1 Palaemon carinicauda | reverse complement strand
TGGAAATTCGACTCACAGGAAATCCGACATGCGGAAATTCGACTTGCAAACAACCCGACATGCGGAAATTATTTGACTTACAAACAACCCGACATGCGGAAATTATTTGACTTACAAACAACCCGACATGCGGAAATTATTTGACTTACAAACAACCCGACATGCGGAAATTATTTGACTTACAAACAACCCGACATGCGGAAATTATTTGACTTACAAACAACCCGACATGCGGAAATTATTTGACTTACAAACAACCCGACATGCGGAAATTATTTGACTTACAAACAACCCGACATGCGGAAATATTGACTTGCAAACAACCCGACATGCGGAAATTTGACTTGCAAACAACCCGACATGCGGAAATTATTTGACTTACAAACAATCCGACTCACAAAAAATCCGACATATGGAAATTCGACTCACAAAAATCCGACGTGTGGAAATTCGACTCACAGGAAATCCGACATGCGGAAATTCGACTTGCAAACAACCCGACATGCAGAAATTATTTGACTTACAAACACCCCGACAGCGGGAAATTTGACTTACAAACAACCTGACATGAGAAAATTCTACTTACAAACAATACATGTGAAAATTCGACGTACAAACCATCCGACACGCGGAATTCGACTTACAAACAATCCGATATGCGGAAATTCGACGTACAAACCATCCGACACGCGGGAATTCGACTTACAAACAATCCGATATGGCGAAATTCGACGTACAAACCATCCGACACGCGGAATTCGACGTACAATCAATCCGACATGTGGAAATTCGACGTACAAACCATCCGACACGCGGGAATTCGACTTACAAAACAATCCGACATTCGGAAAATCAACATACAAACAATCCGACACGCGGAAATTCGACTTACAAACAACCCAAAATGCGGAAAATCGACTTGCAAACAATTCGACATGCGGAAATCCGAATTACAAACAGCTCCTTCGAACTAATTAAGTTTGTAAATTGAGGACCTTTTATAGTTCTTCGCGGAACATTAACACACTAAAAATATCCACACATGTCAACACCATGGAAGTACAAAAATTCTTTAAATATGAAGTTATATGTGGAAAGGAGAGAAAAAGTCCCCTACCTTTGCAACCCGTAATCTCCTTGATGCTCCTTCAGAAGTGACAAGGTGGCACCTTCGAAAAGGGCGAAGGCAGCATTAACAGCACCATTCAGGAGTGACCTGGCGAAGAGGTAAGTCCAGAAACTGAGCGCCTCTGCCCCTATGATGTCCGCGTGATGGGGTTCGCATAGCCCGGGGACCTGGAATAAAGGAATTGAGATCATTGGATATATTGAATATTATTGGAGAAGCCTTGTTCGAAGGAGTGATTCACTGTCTGGAAATTAAAAATAATCTGTTTTACTGTTTGGAAATGTTCAAATATCTCTGAAACAGCTAAAAGAGCTTCTGAACACTAATTTGATTTACTGGTTGGAAATGTTCAAATATCTCTGAAACAGCTAAAAAAGGTTCTGAACAATAATTAGATTTACTGGTTGGAAATGTTCAAATATCTTTGAAACAGCTAAAAGAGATTTTGAACAATAATTAGATTTACTGTTTTGAAATGTTCAAATATCTTTGAAACAGCTAAAAGAGCTTCTGAACAATAATTAGATTTACTGGTTGGAAATGTTCAAATATCTTTGAAACAGCTCAAAGAGCTTTTGAACAATAATTTGATTTATTGGTTGGAAATGTTCAAATATCTCTGAAACAGCTCAAAGAGCTTCTGAACAATAATTAGATTTACTGGTTGGAAATGTTCAAATATCTTTGAAACAGCTCAAAGAGCTTCTGAACAATAATTAGATCTACTGGTTGGAAACGTTCAAATGTCTCTGAAACAGCTCAAGGAGCTTCTGAACACTAATTAGATTTACTGGTTGGAAATGTTCAAATATCTTTGAAACAGCTAAAAGACCTTTTGAACAATAATTTGATTTACTGGTTGGAAATGTTCAAATATCTTTGAAACAGCTAAATGAGCTTCTGAACATTAATTTGATTTACTGGTTGGAAATGTTCAAATATCTTTGAAACAGCTAAAAGAGCTTCTGAACAATAATTAGATTTACTGTTTGGAAATGTTCAAATATCTCTGAAACAGCTAAAAGAGCTTCTGAACAATAATTAGATTTACTGTTTGAAAATGTTCAAATATCTTTGAAACAGCTCAAAGAGCTTCTGAACAATAATTAGATTTACTGGTTGGAAATGTTCAAATATCTTTGAAACAGCTCAAAGAGCTTCTGAACAATAATTAGATTTACTGGTTGAAAATGTTAAAATATCTCTGAAACAGCTCAAAGAGCTTCTGAACAATAATTAGATTTACTGGTTGGAAATGTTCAAATATCTTTGAAACAGGTAAAAGAGCTTCTGAACAATAATTAGTTTACTGCTTGGAAATGTTCAAATATCTTTGAAACAGCTCAAAGAGCTTCTGAACAATAATTTTATCTATTGTTTGTAAAGGTTCAAATATCTATGAAACAGCTCAAAGAGCTTCTCAATACTAATTATACTACTGTACTGTATATAATACTACATTCATTTCATTAACTTCAAATGTCAATGTAATACAAAAAAGATTTTCTTGTCACAGTTTATTGACTCATTTACAGAAGTATATATCCATTAAACTAGTTCTAACCAGAGTAAGGACTATTACTTCCATTCTGTCCAATCAAAAACATCAAACCAGGATCCTACCTTGACTTCACATCCACTTTTCCACCAAGCTTCTTTATCATCCGAAGCTATACTTCCATTGGCCGTGAGATTGAGCCAAGAAGTATTATAATCCTTCAAGATCTCTGGCAGGAGGACCTCGGCGCCCTGCAAGAGCGGCCTCAAGGGCACGTCTGGCGGGCAGAAGAGCGGATGGTGAGTCGTCAGGGCTATGAGGGAGAAGTTCATGTGTTTCAGGATGAGTGTCAAGTTTGCTGTGGCTTTTGGTTCAGCGCTGCCGATGTTGATCTGCAAAGAGTGAAGAAGAGTTAGGTTTGTTACAAGCGTCGTGATTGGTTATATGGAAACAGTCTGGGGGAGTTCGGTTTGTTACAAGCGTTGTGATTGGTCATTTCAATAATGGAAACTGTCTAGGGGAATTCAGTTTGTTACAAGCGTTGTGATTGGTTATAAGGAAAAAGTCTAGGGAAGTTCGGTTTGTAACAAGCGTTGTGATTGGTTATAAGGAAACAGTCTAGGGGAGTTCGGTTTGTTAGAAGTGTTGTGATTGGTCATTTCAATAATGGAAACTGTCTAGGGGAATTCAGTTTGTTACAAGCGTCGTGATTGGTTATAAGGAAACAGTCTAGGGGAGTTTGGTTTGTTACAAACGTCGTGATTGGTTATTTCAACAATGGAAAAGGTCTTTGAAGAATCTGGTTTGTTACAAATGTCGTGATTGGTTATATGGAAACAGTCTAGGGGAGTTCGATTTGTTACAAGCGTTGTGATTGGTCATTTCAATAATGGAAACTGTCTAGGGGAATTCGGTTTGTTACAAGCGTTGTGATTGGTTATAAGGAAATAGTCTTGGGGGGTTCAGTTTGTTACAAGCGTTGTGATTGGTTATTTCAACAATGAGATCTTTTTGAAAAGGCCCCAAAACTGTAAATCTTTAGAAAAACGAAAAAAGAATTGCAATGTCAGATTATCAAAAACAAAAGAAAACTAGAGGGACACTCAGTAGATTAGCTTATTTGTCGACCTTTTTCTTGACCTTGACCTTTGACCTTAACATGAATTAATTGGCGTGGATTTTTATACACTCAAATATGAACCAAGTTTGAAGTCACTGCGTCAACGATGTCCAAACGTTATGGCTGATTACGTGAATTGGACATTTTGCTTGACCGTGACCTTGACTTTGACCTTGACTTTCCAAAATTCAATCATTTCCAGCATTATACATAACAGTTAATCCCTGCAAGTGTCATTACTCTACGATTGAAATTGTGGCCAAGAAACTGTTCACAAACAAACACACACACAAACAAGGGCGAAAACATAACCTCCTTCCAACTTTGTAGGCGGAGGTAACTATGACTGCTTGATAATCTAAGACAATATATTACTGTATTTAGATTAATATGTTGTTTATAAAGTAGAGAAAAGACACAATTTTCAGATTAAATAAGATTTTCCTGTGACAAAAATCTTGTTAGAAAGACTCCAAAAATACAAAATCAAATGAAATAGAAATAAAATAACTTTATGATCTTAGACATATACATAGAGAATTGGTTAAGATTAAAAGGTTAATTTTGATAAATCAAAGAATTATAAAAAAAAAAAACTTTAAACAGAAAAACAGACAGAAAGTTTAAGGTCAAGAACACGATAAAAGAACCCCCTATTAATTTTCTTATGGCCAAAGGTAAAATGAGACTTCAAGGTCAAGCTTTAAGGTCAAGAACGTGAAAAAAAAACATTATTTATCTGAAGACACAAGTATATAGAGAATTTAAGGTCAAGAACACGAAAAACGAACCCCCATTAATTTTCTTAAGACAAAAGCTGTAAACAAGTTTTAAGGTCAAGCTTTAAGGTCAAGAACATGATTAAAGACACCCCAATGATTTTCTAAAGACACAAATAGATAGAGAATTTAAGGTCAAGAACACGATTAAAGACCCCCATTAATTTGCTTAAGACACAGGTAAACAAATACTTCAAGGTCAAGCTTTGAGGTCAAGCTTTAAGGTCAGGAACATGATTAAAGACACCCCATTGATTTTCTAAAAACACAAATAGAGAGAGATTTTAAGGTCAAGAACACGATAAAAGACCCCCATTAATTTTCTTAGGACAAAGGTATTGTAAACAGATATTTCAAAATCAAGCTTTAAGGTCAAGAACACGATAAAAGACCCCAATTAATTCTCTTAGGAAACAGGTAAACAGAAACTTCAAGGTCAAGCTTTAAGGCCAAGAACACGGTAAAAGACCCCAA
>NW_027172043.1:30000-37500 GCF_036898095.1 Palaemon carinicauda | reverse complement strand
ATATATATATATATATATATATATATATATACATACAATTTCTTTGATTTAGAGTGATATCGCTAATACGAAAAACATAATTTTTAAGCCTAAAAAAAACATTTAATTAACATTAATTAGCTTTATGCCAACATTTAATTAGTCTTTACCAACATTTTATTAATGTTTGATTAGCCTATTAGCCTTATACCAACTATAATTAGCCTTTAACCTACATTTAATCAATATCTAATAAGCCTTTTAATATTATTTAATTAACCTTTCAATAACATTTAATTAACCTTTCAATAACATTTAATTAACCTTTCAATAACATTTGATTAACCTTTAACCAACATTTAATGCGCTTTATACCAACATTTAGTTAGTCTTTTACCAACATTTAACTAGCCCTGTGCCAATATCTAATTAGCTTTACACCAACTTTTAATTAGTCTTTTACCAACATTTAATTAGACTTTTACCAACATTTAATTAGACTTTTACCAACATTTAACTAGTCTTTTACCAACATTTAATTAGACTTTTACCAACATTTAATTAAACTTTTACCAACATTTAATTAGTGTTTTACCAACATTTAATTAGACTTTTACCAACATTTAATTAGCTTTATACGAACATTTAATTAGTCTTCTACCAACATTTAATTAGACTTTACCAACATTTAATTAGACTTATAACAACATTTAATTAGTCTTTTACCAACATTTAATTAGCATTTTATTAACATTTAATTAATATTTTATTAGCCTCTTAGCCTTATAACAACATTTAAATAATTTTTTACCAACATTTAATTAGCCTTTTACCATATTTTGATTAGTATTTTACCAACATTCAATTAGTCTTTTACCAACACAGAATTTTAGAAACCCGAAAGCTCTTTAACAAAATATTAAAGGTTAACTAAAATCTTTGTTAAATAAAACTGTACATTCAAGTCTTAATAATTCAAAGAATATTGTTCATTAAATTAACACAAATTATTTATTAGAATTTCTTAAGAAATGTTAAGACAAAATATTTTGTGTAATTATTTTTTCATTGATTTTGTACACAAGAAAAAGAATTATTTTTTTTTTCATTTAAAAATACAATTGTCAAATGAAATGAAAATTAAACAATTTACATAATCGTTACAGTCTTGATGGCTGAAGAGAGAGAGAGAGAGAGAGAGAGAGAGAGAGAGAGAGAGAGAGAGAGAGAGAGAGAGAGAGAGAGAGAGAGAGAGAGAGGTTTAAAATTTAATCCAAAAATATTTCAAGTAGAATCGCTTATGTAGTTTCTGAAAGAATCATTAAACAAACTTTCTGTGTGTTTTGCAAATTTACTACAATAAACAACAACAACAACAACAACAACAATAATAATAATAATAATAATAATAATAATAATAATAATAATAATAATGATAATAGTAGTAGTAGTAGTAGTAGTAGTAGTAGTAGTAGTAGTAGTAGTAGTAGTAGTAGTATCATAACTATAATCTAGTAAGATCACAGCAATGGTAATACAAAAATGTATAATAGAACTAGATTTAAATACAGCATCAGCTGTAGTCTTCTCAAGGCCCAATACTCCACAGCTGTTATCCTGAGATTGGCTTAATTTATTTTGTTGTAAGAGACTCTTGGCCCACGTGCATACAGGCTGCTCCTGACCTTTGTTTTTGCTTCTGACCTTTGTTTTTGCTCCTGGCCTTTGTTTTTGCTTCTGACCTTTGTTTTTGCTCCTGGCCTTTGTCTGCATTTGCCTTTTATCATGCTTCTGATCTTTTGTTTTGCTTCTGACCTTTGTTTTGGCGCCTGATCTTTTGTTTTTCCTTTTGATGTATGTTTTTGCTTCTGACCTTTGTTTTTGCTTCCGATATTTTGTTTTTTATTCTGACCTTTGTTTTTGCTCCTGAATTTTGATTTAGTTTCTGATCTTTTGTTTGCGCTTCTGAACTTTGTTTCTGCTCCTGACCTTTGTTTTTGCTCCTGACCTTTGTTTTTGCTTCTGACCTTTGTTTATGCTCCTGACCTTTGTTTTTGCTTCTGACCTTTGTTTTTGCTCCTGGCCTTTGTCTGCGTCTGCCTTTTATTATGCTTCTGATCTTTTGCTTTGCTTCTGACCTATGTTTTGGCGCCTGATCTTTTGTTTTTCATTTTGATGTATGTTTTTGCTTCTGACCTTCGTTTTTGCTTATGAACTTTTGTTTTTCTATTCTGACCTTTGTTTTTGCTTCTGCTATTTAGTTTTTGATTCTGACCTTTGTTTTTGCTTCTGACCTTTGTTTTTGCTTCTGACCTTTGTTTTTGCTCCTGACCTTTGTTTTTGCTTCTGACCTTTGTTTATGCTCCTGACCTTTGCTTTTGCTTCTAACCTTTGGTTTTGCTCCTGGCCTTTGTCTGCGTCTGCCTTTTTTATGCTTCTAATCTTTTGTTTTGCTTTCGACCTTTGTTTTGGCGCCTGATCTTTTGTTTTTCCTTGTGATGTATGTTTTTGCTTCTGACCTTCGTTTTTGCTTCTGATCTTTTGTTTTTTTTTATTCTGACCTTTGTGTTTGCTTCTGATATTTAGTTTTTGATTCTGACCTTTGCTTTTGCTCCTGACCTTTGTTTTGGCGCCTGATCTTTTGTTTTTCCTTTTGATGTATGTTTTTGCTTCCGACCTTCGTTTTTGCTCCTGATCTTTTATTTTTTTTATTCTGACCTTTGTTTTTGCTTCTGATATTTAGGTTTTGTTCCTGACCTTTGATAATGCTTTTGATCTTTGCTTTTGCTCCTGACCTTTTTTTTCCTTCTGACCTTTGTTTTTGCTCCTGACCTTTGTTTTTGCTCATGACCTTTGTTTTTGCTCCTGACCTTAGTCCTTGCTTCTGATCTTTTATTTTAGCTTCTGCTCTTTTGTTTTTGCTCCTGCCCTTTGTTTTTGCTCCTGATCTTTTGTTTTAGCTTCTGATCTTTTGTTTTTGCTCCTGCCCTTTGTTTTTGCTCCTGATCTTTTGTTTTAGCTTCTGATCTTTTGTTTTTGCTCCTGCCCTTTGTTTTTGCTCCTGATCTTTTGTTTTAGCTTCTGATCTTTTGTTTTTGCTCCTGCCCTTTGTTTTTGCTCCTGATCTTTTGTTTTAGCTTCTGCTCTTTTGTTTTTGCTCCTGCCCTTTGTTTTTGCTCCTGATCTTTTGTTTTAGCTTCTGCTCTTTTGTTTTTGCTCCTGCCCTTTGTTTTTGCTCCTGATCTTTTGTTTTAGCTTCTGCTCTTTTGTTTTTGCTCCTGCCCTTTGTTTTTGCTCCTGATCTTTTGTTTTAGCTTCTGATCTTTTGTTTTTGCTCCCGACCTTTGTCCTTGCTCCTGATCTTTGTCTTTGCTCCTGACCTTTGGTTTTGCTCCTGACTTTTGTTTTTCCTTGACCTTTGTTTTTGCTCAG
Source organism: Palaemon carinicauda (assembly GCF_036898095.1). Taxonomy (NCBI): domain Eukaryota; kingdom Metazoa; phylum Arthropoda; class Malacostraca; order Decapoda; family Palaemonidae; genus Palaemon; species Palaemon carinicauda. The sequence continues at coordinate 34,089 of NW_027172043.1, read as the reverse complement.
GACCTTTCATTTTTACTCCTGACCTTTGTGTTTGCTTCTGACCTTTGTTTTTGCTCCTGGCCTTTCTTTTCGTTCCTATACTTTATTTTTGCTTCTGACCTTTGATTTTTGCTCTTGACCTTTGTTTTTGTTTCTAATCTTTTGTTTTTTATCCTGACCTTGGTTTTTGCTCCTGGTCTTTATTTTTCCTTTCTGATCTTTTGTCTTTGCTTCAGAATTTTGGTTTTGCTCCTGGCCTTTGTTTTTTATGTCTGGCCTTTGTTGTTACTTTTGACCTTTGCTTTTGTGTCTGACCTTTGTTTTTGTGTCTGATCTTTGTTGTTACTTTTGACCTTTGCTTTTATGTCTGACCTTTGTTTTTGTGTCTGATCTTTGTTGTTACTTTTGACCTTTGCTTTTGAGTCTAACCTTTGTTTTTGTGTCTGACCTTTGTTGTTACTTTTGACCTTTGCTTTTGTGCCTGAACTTTGTTTTTGTGTCTGACCTTTGTTTTTGTGTCTGATCTTTGTTGTTACTTTTGACCTTTGCTTTTGAGTCTAACCTTTGTTTTTGTGTCTGACCTTTGTTGTTACTTTTGACCTTTGCTTTTGTGCCTGAACTTTGTTTTTGTGTCTGACCTTTGTTTTTGTGTCTGATCTTTGTTGTTACTTTTGACCTTTGCTTTTGAGTCTAACCTTTGTTTTTGTGTCTGACCTTTGTTGTTACTTTTGACCTTTGCTTTTGTGCCTGAACTTTGTTTTTGTGTCTGACCTTTGTTTTTGTGTCTGATCTTTGTTGTTACTTTTGACCTTTGCTTTTGTGTCTAACCTTTGTATTTGTGTCTGACCTTTGTTGTTACTTTTGACCTTTGCCTTTGTGCCTGAACTTTGTTTTTGAGTCTGACCTTTGTTTTTACTCCTGGCCTTGGTTTCTGCTCCTGACCCTTGCTTTTGCTCCTGACCTTTGTTTTTGTTCCTTTATTTATACGTAAGAATATCTTAACAAGATAATCCTCTATCTTCAAGATAATAGTTTTCAAAAGAAAAATATCTTTATTAGGCTCTCCCAGTTCCTATTCCTTACATAATACGTAAGAATATCTTAAGAAAATGGTTTTAAAAAGAAAAATATCTTTATTAGACTCTCCCAGTTCCTATACCTTGTATTATACGTAAGAATATCTTAAGATAATCCTCTATCTTCAAGATAATAGTTTTTAAAAGAATAATATCTTTCTTAGGCTCTCCCAGTTCCCATTCCTTGCATTATTATCTTAAGATAATCCTCTATCTTCTCCCAGTTCCTATTCCTTGCATAATACGTAAGAATATCTTAAGATAATCCTCTATCTTCAAAAGAAAAATATCTTTCTTAGGCTCTCCCAGTTCCTATTCCTTGCATAATACGTAAGAATATCTTAAGATAATCCTCTATCTTCTCCCAGTTCCTATTCCTTACATAATACGTAAGAATATCTTAAGATAATCCTCTATCTTCTCCCAGTTATTATTCCTTACATTATACGTAAGAATATCTTAAGATAATCCTCTATCTACTCCCAGTTCTTATTCCTTGCATTATACGTAAGACTATCTTAAGATAATCCTCTATCTTCTCCCAGTTCTTATTCCTTGCATTATACGTAAGACTATCTTAAGATAATCCTCTATCTTCTCCCAGTTCTTATTCCTTGCATTATACGTAAGAATATCTTAAGATAATCCTCTATCTTCTCCCAGTTCTTATTCCTTGCATTATACGTAAGAATATCTTAAGATAATCCTCTATCTTCTCCCAGTTCTTATTCCTTGCATTATACGTAAGAATATCTTAAGATAATCCTCTATCTTCTCCCAGTTCTTATTCCTTGCATTATACGTAAGACTATCTTGAGATAATCCTCTATCTTCTCCCAGTTCCTATTCCTTGCATAATACGTAAGACTATCTTAAGATAATCCTCTATCTTCTCCCAGTTCCTATTCCTTGCATTATACGTAAGAATATCTTAAGATAATCCTCTATCTTCTCCCAGTTCCTATTCCTTGCATTATACGTAAGAATATCTTAAGATAATCCTCTATCTTCTCCCAGTTCCTATTCCTTGCATTATACGTAAGAATATCTTAAGATAATCCTCTATCTTCTCCCAGTTCTTATTCCTTACATTATACTTAAGAATATCTTAAGATAATCCTCTATCTTCCCCCAGTTCTTATTCCTTACATTATACGTAAGAATATCTTAAGATAATCCTCTATCTTCAAGATAGTAGTTTTCAAAAGAAAAATATCTTTATTAGGCTCTCTCAGTTCCTATTCCTTGCATTATACGTAAGAATATCTTAAAATAATCCGCTTTATACATAAGAATATCTTAAATAATTCGCTTTATACGTAAGAATATCTTAAAATAATCCGCTTTATACGTAAGAATATCTTAAAATAATCCTCTATCTTCAAGATAATAGTTCTCAAAATAAAAATATCTATCTCTGTCTCTCCTGTTTCCTTGAATCAGCGTTCAAAACTTCATTTCCATTTCCTGTTTTGTGTCCCGACTGGTGGCCATGACTTGAACTATATCTCATGTCTAGTTTCCTATTACGTCTGCCCTTTTGAATGTTAATTTAAACTAAAATATATTTTGCAAATAAATTTATATATGTAAAAGATTTGCGTTTATTATATGCACAATAAATCCATGCTTATGTATACCTAATAATACATTAAATAGGAGAACGTTCTCGAGTATTTGTAAACTTCAACATTCTTTATTATTATTATTATTATTATTATTATTATTATTATTATTATTATTATTATTATTATTAGCTAGGCTACAACCCTAGTTGGATAAGCAGGATGCTATCAGCCCATGGACTCCAACAAGGGAAATAGCCCAGTAAGGAAAGGAAACAAGGAAATTAAAAAATTGCAGGAAAAGTAATGAAAAATTAAAGTAAAATATTTTAAGAACAGTAACAACATTAAAATAACTCTATATATATATATATATATATATATATATAATATATATATATATATATATATATATATATATATATATATATATATGTATAAACTATAAAACAAAAAAATAATATAGAACAGTGTGCTCAAGTATATCCTCGCCGTAAAAAAAATAAAATATCGAAGGATATAACCACTTCCTCAAGTTGAAAACAACGAGGACACGATATAAAAAAAAAAACATTTACTCACTTTGAAATTTCCGATTTTGTCTGCAATGGCTCCCGCCACGGGGGGTCCCATGATGGAGACGAGGGGGATGATAGCATACACCACGGCAGCTTCATCTGCGCCGAATCCAAGCGATTGCAAGTGAACAGCCAAATATGGGTATAACGTAGTATTAGCTGAAAAAAAAAGAAAATGGGAATTAGAACTTACCTAAAAAAGAAAATGGGAATTAGAACTGCTGGAAAAGAAAACGAGAATTACTGCGAAGTTAAAATGCGTTCTGAATAAAGAAATTAGTTACTAAAAAAGCACTTTGAGAGTGCAGACCTCTACCACTACAGCTTATTTCTCGAAACCATGCCCTAGGCATTAATTCAGGCAACCTTCTGCTCGACCTTGACCTTAACCTTTAACCTAGGACTTTCAAAATTGAATCACTTCCACTTCTCAGCATAAAAATTAATCCCTGAAACGGGGAATTAGAACTTAATCTAAAAAAAGAAAACGGGAATTAGAACTGCTGGAAAAGAAAATGAGAATTACTGCGATGTTTAAAATTTCTGAAAAAGAAATTAGTTACTAGAAAAAGCACTTTCAGAGTGCAGACCTCCACCACAGCAGCTTATTTCTCAAAACCATGCCCTAGGCGTTAATTCAGGCAACCTTTTGCTCGACCTTGACCTTAACCTTTAACCTAGGACTTTCAAAACTGAATCACTTCCACTTCTCAGCATAAAAATTAATCCCTGAAACGGGAATTAGAACTTAACTAAAAAAAAAGAAAATGGGAATTAGAACTGCTGGAAAAGAAAACGAGAATTACTGCGATGTTAAAATGCGTTCTGAAAAAAAAGAAATTAGTTACTAGAAAAGCACTTTGATAGTGCAGATCTCCACCATGGCAGCTT
>NW_027172043.1:5000-15000 GCF_036898095.1 Palaemon carinicauda | reverse complement strand
TATATATATATATATATATATATATATATATATATATATATATGTATATACACATATCTATATATATACATATATATATCTATATATTATATATATACATATATATATGCATATATATATATATATATATATACCTATATACATACACACATACACACACACACACACACATATATATATATATATATATATATATATATATATATATATATATATATATATATATATAATTGCGGCAAAAAACGACACATTTTATGCTATTTCTCCTACCAAAATCTTACACGGCCATTAAATGGTAAAGATAAAAATATCAATGCTATACAAATCTTTAAACCAAAATTTGAAACTTATTGCGTAATAATTGTAAAAAATCTAAAAAAAAAAATAAAACATATAGAGGCCTAGTTATCTTTAATAATAATTTATATGCACATATTTAATAATAGTTTTAGCATCGCCATCTCCTCCTACGCCTATTGACGCAAAGGACCTCGGTTAGATTTCGCCAGTCGTCTCTATCTTAGAGCTTTTAAATCAATACTTCTCCATTCATCATCTCCTCCTACGCCTATTGACGCAAAGGGCCCCGGTTAGATTTCGCCAGTCGTCTCTATCTTGAGATTTTAATTCAACACTTCTCCATTCATCATCTCCTACTTCGCAATTCATAGTCCTCAGCCATGTAGGCCTGGGTCTTCCAACCCCTCTAGTGCCTTGTGGAGCCCAGCTGAACGTCTGGTGAATTAATCTCTTTTGGGGAGTGCGAAGAGCGTGCCCAAACCATCTCCATCTACCCTTCATCATGATCTCATCCACATATGGCACTCGAGTAATCTCTCTTATAGTTTATATGCAAAGATTTAATAGTAATTTATATGCACATAATAATAATAATAATAATAATAATAATAATAATAGGGAAGTGGGGAATATGGGGAAACGAAGAGTAACCCTGGATACAATTCAGTTTATAGCTCAAAGGCAGGTACTCGGGATGGGAAAGATTAAGGAAATAGGGAGAAAGAGATGTACAGGAGAAGAATAAGAGAGGGGCAGACCCTCTTGCGATATTAGGGAATTGGTATTATTTCTTCAAGCATGCACATAAATATCATATTAAATCACTTGACACTATAATCTGCAAGACCTTCTCTCTTCTTGGCTTCACAACAGCGTTGCCAGGTTGGCCTCTTTCAGGCCCCAAAAAAACTAAAATTTGGCCTTTTTAAAAATCGGTTGCCATTTAGTAATATCATGCAAAAAAGGTCAACCTTAAATGCTATATTTCTGGACTTTTTCTATTTATGGGTTGGCCTTTTATAGCTATATTTTATTAGAAGTTGGCCTTTTTTTCTTTTTCTAAAAGAAAAAAAGGCCAACTTGGCAACCCTGCAAAGGGTAGACATTGATTTCTTCTGTCTACATTTAAAAGTCAAGGAAATGGTTTACTCTCCTCGTTAGTTTCGTTTATTCGTTAAACTATTCAATTGCTTCTTTTAAAATCTATTTATGCAATTTGAAAGTTGATTGTGTCAGTCAGCAAAGTGGAATTAGGTTCAAATATAAATTGCTAATCAAATTATCATTATTGTTACTATTACTTGCTAAGCTACAAACTTAGTGGGAAAAGTAGAATTCTTTAACCCCAGGGACCTCAACAGGGAAAATAGCCCAGTGAGGAAAGGAAAAAAGGAAAAACAAAATATTTTAAGAGCAGTAACATCATCAAAATAAATATTTCATAAATAAACTATTATAAATTTAATGAAACAAGAGGAAGGGAAATGCGATAGAATAGTGTGCCCGAGTGTACCCTCAAGCAAGAGAACTCTAACCCAAGACAGTGGAAGACCCTGGTACAGAGGCTATGGCACTACCCAAGACTAGAGAACAATAGTTTGATTTAGGAGTGTCCTTCGAAGAGCTGCTTACCATAGTTAAAGAGTTTCTTCTACCCTTACCAAGAGGAAAGTAGCCACTGAACAATTACAGTGCAATAGTTAACCCCTTGAGTAAAAAAGAATTGTTTGGTAATCTCAGTGTTGTCAGGTGTATGAGGACAGAGAAGAATGAGTAAAGAATAGGCCAGACTATTCGTTGTGTGTGTGTGTAGGCAAAGTGAAAATGAACCGTAACCAGAGAGAAGGATCCAATGAAGTACTGTCTGGCCAGTCAAAAGACCCCAAAACTCTTTAGCGGTAGTATCTCAACGAGTGGCTGGTGCTCTGGCTAACCTACTACCTACTACAAACTTGCTAATCAAATATAGCATCTAATTTAGTTAAATTTTCTTCTTCGCTTCAAAGTTTTTTTGTGAATCCCGTTTACAATTAAGAGAATCGGGCTGTTTACGTTTTCATACACTGTTAACAATTTGCCGTAAAAATAGTAGAAATCCTTGAATAAATGTTGCCAGGTCTTTACCGTTTTAAAAGCGGATCTATTGACGTAAAGGAGTAATATTACGGTCACCAACCCGTAAAAGATAACAAATTATTATTATTATTATCATTATTATTATTATTATTATTATTACAAGCTAAGCTACAACCCCTTAGTTGGAAAAAGAGGATGCTATAAGCCCTGGGGCTCCAACAGGGAAAAATAGCCCAGTGAGGAAAGGAAAGAGGGAAATGAATAACTACAAGGAAAGAAATAAACGATTAAAATAAAATATTTTAAGAACAGTAACAACATTAAATTAGTCTTTCATATATAAACTATAAAAACTTAGAAAAAAAACAAGTGGAAGAGAAAGAAGATAGAATAGAGTGCCCGAGTGAACCCGCAAGCAAGAGAACTCTAACCGAAGACAGCGGAAGACCATGGTACAAAGGCTATGACACTATCCAAGACTAGAGAACAATGGTCTGATTTTGGAGTGTCCTTCTCCTAGAAGAGTTGCAGACCATAGCTAAAAAGTCTCTTCTACCCTTTACCAAGCGGAAAGTAGATAGCTGATATGAAAACTTAATAGAATATATCATATAAACACTTAAAAATACAAGAGGAAGAGAAAGAAGATAGAAAAAGTAGTGCCCGAGTGTACCCTCAAGCAAGAAAACTCTAACCGAAGACAGCGGAAGACCATGGAACAGAGACCTTGGCACTACCCAAGACTAGAGAACAATGGTTTGATTTTGGAGTGTCCTCCTAGAAGAGCTTCTTACCACAGCTAAAGTCTCCTCTACCCTTTACCAAGAAGAAAATAGATAGCTGATATGAAAACTTAATATAATGTATCATATAAACTATAAACACTTAGGAAAATAGGACGAAGAGAAAGAAGATAGAATAAGTGTGCCCGAGTGTACCCTCAAGCAAGAGAACTCTAACCGAAGACAGCTGAAGACCATAGTACAGAGGCTATGACACTATCCAAGACTAGAGAACAATGGTTTGATTTTGGAGTGTCCTACTAGAATAGCTACTTACCACAGCTAAAGAGTCTCTTCTACCCTTAAAGGTTTTAAAGGCCGCTCATGAATGGCAGAGGCAAGGGACAGTGACATTGCCCTATCAAGCAGGACAATGCCCTAGACACTAACCATATATCATATGATCAGGGACCAAGCCCCCTCTCCACCCAAGCTAGGACCTAGGAGGGCCAGGCAATGGCTGCTGATGACTCAGGAGATAGACCTGTGGCTTCCTGCCCCCCATCCCTAGCTCACAAGGATGGTTAGGTTGCAGATACTATTGGCACTAACGAGACTGAGCGGGACTCGAACCCCCGACAAGCAAACACCAGACAGAGACGTTACCAATCAGGCCACAACAACCTCATGAGGGAAGTAGATAGATGATATGAAAACTTAATAGAATATATCATTTAAACTATAAACACTTATAAATACAAGAGGAAGAGAAAGAAGATAGAATAAGTGTGCCCGAGTGTACCATCAAGCAAGAGAACTCTAACTCAAGACAGTGGAAGACCATGGAACAGAGACCTTGGCACTACCCAAGACTAGAGAACAATGGTTTGATTTTGGAGTGTCCTACTAGAATAGCTACTTACCATAATAAAAGAGTCTCTTCTACCCTTTACCAAGAAGAAAGTAGATAGCTGATGTGAAAACTTAATAGAATATATCATATAAACACTTAAAAATACAAGAGGAAGAAAAAGAAGATAGAATAAGCATGCCCGAGTGAACCCTCAAGCAAGAGAACTCTAACCGAAGACAGCGGAAGACCATGGCAGCTTACCATAACAAAAGAGTCTCTTCTACCGTTTACCAAGAAGAAAATAGATAGCTAATATGAAAAATTAATATAATATATCATATAAACTATAAACACTTAGGAAAACAGGACGAAGAGAAAGAAGATAGAATAAGTGTGCCCGAGTGTACCCTCAAGCAAGAGACTCAGTGAGGAGATGGGGACGCAGAGCACTAACAAGAGGAAAAGGGTAATCAAGAGAAGAGAAAATAACGAGGACAAAGATGTCGAATGACAGCGAGCATCAGGACAGGGATGAGGGAGGGGGGGGGGATGGAGGGGAAGAGAAGGTACCTCGGTAGTAGCACAACGAAGGAAGACAAAGTCAGTACTCCTTAAGATTGATGGGATTTCGTAGAATGGCTTCGAGAGTGAGGGAGATAGAAATAGAGGTCATGTAGAAAAAGGGAATTTTAATTTCTAGCTATCGAAGACTATAGCGAACTAAGTAAATATAAACGTTTCATCATCATCATCGTCATCATCATCATCTCCTCCTACGCCCATTGACGCAAAGGGCCTCAGTTAGATTTCGCAAGTCGTCTCTATCTTGAGCTTTTAAATCAATACTTCTCCATTCATCATCTCCTCCTACGCCTATTGACGCAAAGGGCTTCGGTTAGATTTCGCCAGTCGTCTCTATATTGAGCTTTTAAATCAATACTTCTCCATTCATCATCTCCTCCTACGCCTATTGACGCAAAGGGCCTCGGTTAGATTTCGCTAGTCGTCTCTATCTTGAGCTTTTAATTCAATACTTCTCCATTCATCGTATCCTCCTACGCCTATTGACGCAAAAGGTCTCGGTTAGATTTCAACAGTCGTCTCTATCTTGAGCTTTTAAATCAATACTTCTCAATTCATCATCTCCTCCTACGCCTATTGATGCAAAGGACCTCAGTTAAATTTCACCAGTCGTCTCTATCTTGAGCTTTTAATTCAATACTTCTCCATTCATCATCTCCTCCTACGCCTATTGACGCAAAGGGCCTCAGTTAGATTTCACCAGTCGTCTCTATCTTGAGCTTTTAAATCAATACTTCTCCATTCATCATCTCCTACTCCACGTTTCATAGTCCTCAGCCATGTAGGCCTGGGTCTTCCAACTCTTCTAGTGCCTTCAGGAACCGAAGACAGGATTAGAAATGAAACTATAAGAGAGATTACTCGAGTGCCATATGTGGATGAGATCATGTTGAGGGGTAGATGGAGATGGTTTGGGCATGCTTTTCGTATTCCCAAAGAAAAAGTATACCGATATATTAATTATTCATATTCATATGTCTTTCTTTCATGTAATAACAGATATATGATCTTTTCTACAAGTCCACCATCCTCCTTATAAATAATAAATAATCTATACGAGAGATTTCTCATATGACATAATCGATTAAGTTTTCATATCATATATTAAGTCTACAAATGATCTATTAATCTTCGCCGTGTCCTGTCCATTGCCTAAACACCTGGGCACTGAGTAGAGCGCAGACCTCCGCCGTGGCAATTTCTCGATCTTTTCTTCGACCTTGACCTTTGACCTTAACGTATATTAACTGGCGTGGCTTTTCATACACGCAAATGTGAACCTAAGATTGAAGTCTCTGTGACAACGATGTCCAAACTTATGGCTGATTACGTAAATTGGGCATATTGCTTGACCGTGACCTTGACCTTTGACCTTTCAAAATTTAATCATTTCCAGATTTTTACATAACAGTTAATACCTGCGAGTTTCGTTACTCTACGATTAAAATTGTGGCCAGGAAGCTGTTCACAAACAAACACGTAAACAAGGGGTAAAACGTAACCTCCTTCCAACGTCGTTGGCGGAGATAATAAAGGTGCTTAACTAAAGTATCTTGTCCTTTCTTTATCCTTCGCATGATTGTAGGAGAGATACTAGTTAGTAGGATTGAGGAGTTCGTTACAAAGGTCACTTAAGCGGGATTTACACGGTCGAACGGGGTTCGACAGAAAAGTGTTTGAAGTGATGAACGTGTAAACGAGGTATTCGGTTGTCGTACACGTTTGTCGAACGGTTCATCGAACGGGGTTCGACAGAAAAGTGTTTGAAGTGATGAACGTGTAAACGGGGTATTTGGTTGTCGAACACGTTTGTCGAACGGTTCATCGAACGGGGTTCGACAGAAAAGTGTTTGAAGTGATGAACGTGTAAACGAGGTATTTGGTTGTCGAACACGTTCGTCGAACGGTTCGAAGAAAGTCTGTTCTCGCCTGACTTATGGGCGGGGCTCCATTATCCACAAACCTCATGCATTTTCGACTTACTCCACCTCTTTGAACCGTTTGACAAGCAAGTTTGAGAACCAGGTTCGAGAACCGGGTTTCGACCATCTAAACCAGCCTTCAGACGTCATCCTAAGGTTTCCTGGTATTGCCATTACGTGTACCAGCACCAGGACAGAGTTAAGGAGGCTCAATTTGCGATTTCCTTTTTACAGGACAGTGATGCAAAAAGTTGAGAAAGAAACAAACTTGTAGTTTCATTGCCTGACACCTGTGTGACACCATTAGCTGGGGTGGCTTATCGAGGATGGCGTAATATAATTTGATATTGTAGGACGTTGTTCCTATATTATTATTATCATTATTAATTGCTAAGCTACAACCCTAGTTGGAAAAGCAGGATGCTATAAACCCAGGGGCCCCCAACAGGGAAAATAACGATGGCATCAATTTTATATTGTAGGATGTTGTTCCTATATTATCATTATTATTATTATTATTATTATTAATTGCTAAGCTACAACCCTAGTTGGAAAAGCAGGATGCTATAAGCCCAGGGCCCCCAACAGGAAAAATAACCCAGTTAGGAAAGGAAACAAGGAAAAATTAATGATGGAATCAATTTGATATTGTAGGACGTTGTTCCTATATTATTATTATTATTATTATTATTTCGGGAGTAGACCCTCTTTTAAGCAGGTTTTATTGAAAGTGATTGCTGCCTCAGTGGCGTTAATTTTGTAATTAACTTTTTCTATTGTTCTTATTATCTTTTTCTCTTCATTTGAACAATCCGCCAGTAACTGGGAAAGGGACATATCAATAGGGAGGTGATGAAGACCATATCATTCACAATTTGTCTTTAATATATCACAACACATTGTAAAAGTACAGATAATATGTACAAAGTATAAAACACTATCACAATGTTAGAGCACACAAAGTAATGGTCACTTTTGTACATTATTATTATTATTATTATTATTATTATTATTATTATTATTATTATTATTAATTGCAAAGCTACAACCCTAGTTGGAAAAGCAGGATGTTATAAGCCCAGGGGCCCCAACAGGAAAAATAGCCCAGTATAGCCCAGTTAGTATCATTATTATCATTATTATTTGCTAAGCTACAACCCTAGTTGGAAAAGCAGGATGCTATAAGCCCAGGGGCCCCAACATGAAAAATAGCCCAGTATAGCCCAGTGAGGAAAGGAAACAAGGAAAATATAAATTATCTTAAGAACAGTAACATTGAAATAAATATCGCCTATATAAACTATAAAAATGGAAAACCAGGATACTATAGGCCCAGGGCCCCCAACATGAAAAATAGCCCAGTATATCCCAGTTAGGAAAGGAAACAAGGAAAATATAAAATATCTTAAGAGCAGTAACATTGAAATAAATATCTCCTATATAAACTATAAAAACTTCAACAAAACAAGAGGAAGAGAAATAAGACAGAATAATGCCCGAGTGTACCCTCATGCAAGAGATCTCTACCCCAAGACAGTGGAAGACCATGGTACAGAGGCTATGGTACTACCCAAGACTAGAGAACAATGGTTTGATTTTGGAGTGTCCTTCTCCTAGAAGAGGTGTTTACCATAGCTAAAGAGTCTCTTCTACCCTTACCAATAGGAAAGTAGCCACTGAACAATTACAGTGAAGAAACCCCTAAGTTAAAAATGAATTCCTAGACAGATCTGCAATGCGCATCATAAGCTTCTCTTCCCATTTAAAAAATTAGTCTAATTTACTTTTATTATTATTGTTATCATTATTAATAGCTGAGCTACAATCCTACTTGGAAAAGCAGGATGCTAAAAGCCATATAAGGTTGTGGTGGCCGATGTGATAACATCCCTGACTGGTGATCGCCAGATTGCAGGGGTTCGAGTCCCGCTTAAAATAATCAGTTCCTTTGGTCGCTGCAACCTCTCCAACCTAAAGGTCTATCTGCTACGGCTTTCATGAAGAAACTTTAGATTTTCTGGTTTTCTGAGTATTTCGATCATGTGGATTTGATAGTTAATGCGGAATATGCTGTGCAAGATGGTTTGGACATGCTCTACGCCCTCCCCTAGAGAGATTAGTTCACCAAACTTTCAACTGGGCTCCACAAGGCACTAGAAGAGTTGGAAGACCCAGGCCTACATGGCTGAGGACTATGAAGCGTGAAGTAGGAGATGATGAGTGGAGAAGTATTGAATTGAAAGCTCAAGATAGAGACGACTGGGGAAATCTAACCGAGGCTCTTTGCGTCAATAGGCGAAGGAGGAAATGATGATGATGACGATGATGATGATGACGTTGTACGATACTCTAAATACTCAAGACTATATATAACAAACTGATCATATAGGCAAAGAGTTGGAAGACCCAGGCCTACATGGCTGAGGACTATGACGCAAGGAGTAGGAGATTATGAATGGAGAAGTATGGATTTAGAAGTCCAAGATAGAGACGACTGGTGAAATCTATAAAGAGGCCCTTTGCGTCAATAGGAGGAGATGATGATGATGATGATGATACTCTAAATACCCAAGGATCTTTTAGGTCCTGTAGGGCACAGGGTTCCCCTGAGTGACAGGACCCAGAAAACAACCCTTAAAATAAGGCTGCCTCTGTGACTACATTTAATACATTAGCGACAGAGTGTCCACATAAACAGCACCATTGTTTACCTGGTTTTCGACACGCCAATGACAAGGATGGTATTCCGTTATTGTCTAATCGTGAGGGTACATAATGAGAGAGAGAGAGAGAGAGAGAGAGAGAGAGAGAGAGAGAGAGAGAGAGAGAGAGAGAGAGAGCTTAACTTCAATAAGATTTTCTGTTTTAATTATACACTTGAGGAGAGAGAGAGAGAGAGAGAGAGAGAGAGAGAGAGAGAGAGAGAGAGAGAGAGAGAGAGAGAGAGAGTGGGGGGTTTAATTTCAGTAAGGTCTTGTATATGTAAGATCTAGTGTTTTAATTATACAGTTGAGAGAGAGAGAGAGAGAGAGAGAGAGAGAGAGAGAGAGAGGAGAGAGAGAGAGAGAGAGAGAGAGAGAGGGTGGGTTTAATTTCAGTAAGGTCTTGTATGTTAATTTTACAGGAGAGAGAGAGAGAGAGAGAGAGAGAGAGAGAGAGAGAGAGAGAGAGAGAGAGAGAGAGAGAGGGGTGGGTTAATTAGAGTAAGGTCTTGTGTTTTAATTTTACAGTTAGAGAGAGAGAGAGAGAGAGAGGAGAGAGAGAGAGAGAGAGAGAGAGAGAGAGAGAGAGAGAGAGAGGGTGGGTTTAATTTCAGTAAGGTCTTGCATGTTAATTTTACAGGAGAGAGAGAGAGAGAGAGAGAGAGAGAGAGAGAGAGAGAGAGAGAGAGAGAGAGAGAGAGAGAAAGTTTAATTTCAGTTAGATGTGTTTTAATTAAACAGATGAGAGAGAGAGAGAGAGAGAGAGAGAGAGAGAGAGAGAGAGAGAGAGAGAGAGAGAGAGAGAGAGAAAGTTTAATTTCAGTTAGATGTGTTTTAATTAAA
>NW_027172042.1:87500-90106 GCF_036898095.1 Palaemon carinicauda | reverse complement strand
CTCGATTAATCTCTCTTATAGTTTCTTTTCTAATATTCTCATGCCCTCTAACTCCCAGTAGCCTTTTATTTATATACTCCTAATTATTTTCTAGTTTTGGTGGTCCTGTTAAGTCTTTCAATAGACAAGTGAATAATTACATTTATTTTAAATTCTGCGACAGGCATAATATAATTGCATTTTATATTATTCCAATTAACAATTTCTCCTTTGTTAGATGAAAGGACTAGAGCAGTTCTGACATAATGAAGACATTTGAAATCGACATATTACTGAACCAGAAAATATCCCTTTCTCCTAAATTGATTAGATGTCACCGGCACACTTCACAATAAAGGACAGACCGATTTACCCACTGCATTAAGCACAGGATGTATTTCCGGGGAACTTGTTTTATTTCAAATTGGAATAGTTATGGATGAGCTTGTTTCGGGGCTTATGAAGAGTATAAGTTTTTAATGGGATAATAGAATAGGTGGATAGGACGTGATTGTTCTTTTGATATTAATAGAAGGATAATCCTTCATCTTTTTATGTATTAAGTAAGCTATCTATCTCTCTCTCTCTACTTATATAACTTGACCATATACATGGAGTGGGAATACCTTAACGTGGTGAAAGGGATTTTTTATCGCCATGATCAGCAAAGCTGTACTAGTCAGGGTCACCAATACTATGTTGATTTGATTTGAGTCATCTAGCTAAAGTGTCCCACCATCACCAATCCGCTCTGACCAGCGTGGTAATTAAGAAGGGTCAAACCCCAGTCATGAATAAGGACATTTCTGAGGTCTTTATCATGCAGTTAACTAGAAACGTCTGCATTTGTTTTTGCTGTATGCATATTATATATAAAAACACCAAGCACAACAAATGCAACTGTTTCTGGACCACTGTAGGACAATGTCCTTAGAGATGTGTTAGTTCATATCAGTGGAAGTGCCAGTTTTCGTCGCCATGCTTGCTTGTTTGAATTGTTGATGGTAGGAGATCATCATATGATCGCTCAGACTAAACCAACCTAGTATGGGTGTTCCTAGGTAGTAAAGTTTTATTGATCATGGTTATACACAAACCCTTTCACCACGCAAAGGTATATCCCGACTCAGAAAAGCTCCCAAAAAGAATGCACATGTCTCTATACAAAACTAAAATAAGAATATTCATGCAAAAGCTTCAATTTATATATCAGCATTCGTAATCACCAAAGTTCAAGCACCCACCTACACAGCACGTACAGACCTACACACGTACACACCTACACACTTACACATGCAAGGGAATACATATACATCTGAATCCTATGAAGGAAAATCTCTCTGAATATCGGAGTGAGTAGGAAATTCAACCTCGCGTCGTATCACGCTCCTATAGCTGAGATGAATGTGGAAAGGTCCAATGCAAAATATTTGTGAAATCTTAAATGGGTTCATAATCGAGGGAGTAGAGGGAGTGGAGGGGTTAAAGGGATGGAGGGGTGATGGAGGGGGTGGTATTTAGGGGGGTTATTATTACCTAGATGGGAAATCAATCAATAATTGAATTTGGGAGTGAAGAGTGATGGAATGTAGAATGAAGGGAGGTAAAACAAGAGCCTGTTGAGGGAGTACAGGGAGTAGTAGAGTGAGGGGAGTAAAGGGAGGGAAGTAAAGGTAGGGGGAATGAAGGAGGTGGTTAGGGGAACGTATTATTAACTAGATAATAATCATGCAACAGCTGAATTTCTATTTGTTCGATGAATATAATGATCCTTTTCACAATTGATATAGTTAAATTGACATTATTGTTTGTTTAGTTTTCCTTATTATTATTATTATTATTATTATTATTATTATTATTATTATTATTATTATTATTATTATTATTATTATTATTATTATTATTATTATTATTATTATTATTATTATTATCATTATTATTATTATTATTATTATTACCATGACAGTATATGCAAGAAATATAATACAATATTAATAGATATACTCCCTAAGCTCTCCTACTGTAGTACCTAGCCCCTCCTCCCTCACAACTCACCTCCCATCAACTAACCCTTCTTCCCCCCTTTACCAAAATAGACTACCTGAGGTCACCTCGGGCAGAATCAGCTTCATTTGACCCACAGGATTTGGGAAGCAGACGAAATGTCAACATCAAATGAGAGAAAGTGGAGGTTTCCCAGAGATAAAAAGAAAAATAATATTTTCATTTCCTGGGGAAGGACATCTTTGTGGGTTGTGAACACAAGGGAGATATTGATTTTCATTTCATTGGCAGTTATAAGTAGGTTGTAGTATTTTCATTATTTGTGCTTTGCGTCTATTTTTCCGAGTGTAGATATATTTCATAGTGATGTGAGATTTTTTGTTTATTTTCAAACGGTGTATTTATTCCATTTTATTTATATGGATGGATTTACAAAGGTATTAACTTTTATATCTCAAATATATTACAAGGAGGTATAGGAATGCTTTTATATATTATGAAAATCATGTCTTTTTTCCTCCTTTTAAAAAAAAGTGAGATTTCTCAACGATATTTTACGTTCATATCACACTAACCTGGAATGAAACTGAATTTGATATTATATTGGTTTATATGAAATATTT
>NW_027172042.1:70000-80000 GCF_036898095.1 Palaemon carinicauda | reverse complement strand
TTCCTGTCATTTTTTTGGAAACTTTGTTATATTTGGCTGGACTTTTTGTTTTAGAATTATTGATAGACATATATAAATATTCACTAATTTTTTGCACGTTTTCGGACCAGAATAAAAGATTTAACTTTTTTTTTTAAATTTCAGGAGAAATCTGAAATATTTGGAAATTTATAATTTTTTTTTTATCCTATTTATTAATAAGTAAAATTCTGATCCAAATGATGATACTTTGTATCAATCTATTTGTCTAAATGAATATCAATTAACTTAACTTGATGAATAAGTAATTTTCCAATCTGCTAATATAACTAAAATATTTCTAATTATATATGTACATCATGTTATCTTATTTGTATGTATGATAAAAATGATTACAAACAGCCGAATAAAATTATAATATATGCATATATAATAAGTTAAAGATAAAATTATTTGTCTCTCTCTCGTGGCTTGTAATAGCTAAACTACCTACTAGAATTTATGGAAATCTATGAACAGTTATTTTTATCTTTTTCATATGTGAACAAAACTCTGACCAAAATGATGATATACTTTATTACTATGTTTGTCAAAGTAAATTTCAATTAATTTCAAAATTGGTGAATAAGTACTTTGCCCATCTGCTAATATTTTTCCAAAATTTCTAATTATATATGTACATCATGTTATCTGATATATATGTATAATAATAAGGATTATAAACAGACGAAAACAATTATATTATTTGTGTATATGATATGTTATAGAACGATTTGTAAGTCTCTCTCTACCGTGGCTTATAATGGCTAAAGGACGTTCTAAGTAATTCCAAACGTTAGAGATGGATAAGTTTTACAGTTCTTTTTCATGTCGGCTGTTTTAATAGACTAAATCTAACGATTGAACATACATACAAATACATGTACACAAGCGCGCACACACGCATATACACTCACACACACATACATACATACATACATACATACATATATACATATATATATATATATATATATATATATATATATATATATATATATATATATATATATATATATATATATATACATATATATATATATATATATATATATATATATATATATATATATATATATAGATAGATATATACATACATACATGCATATATATATATATATATATATATATATATATATATATATATATATATATATATATATATATATATATAAAGAGAGAGAGAGAGAGAGAGAGAGAGAGAGAGAGAGAGAGAGAGAGAGAGAGAGAGACTTGCTGTTTATCATAGAGGGAACATACTATCCCATGCACCTGTTTGTTCATAAACAATGCATGCTCCCTAAAAAGTTGAACCTGTAGAAAAATGCACATCCTTGTGCATTTTATTGTTTTGTATATTATATGAATTGTTTGGTTGTGGTAAATTTCTTATGTTTAAATTGTTTGTTCGGGAATGGTTTGGTTCTTTTATTTGAAAAGCAAATGCATCTACTTAGCATACCTTAAACTACCTCTTGGGACAATTTTAAAGCAGGAAACAAGCCATTCTTGAGCGATGTATTTTAAGTTTTACCAGGTTGTTCGCTGCTGGACACAAGACTGGGAAAACCATTGTCGGTGGTGAATGATCTGAAGAAGGCAGTATGAAGAGGCCAGCGTAAGAAGCGCAGCAAGGCAGTCTTCTCCTGAATTTGAATTAATTTTTTGGCAGCCAAGGACAATGGCTGTCATTCATTAGTGTAAGATCGGTGGCTCTGGACTTAGCCGCTCATGGATCACGTCATCGTCTGACCACCTTATACTACTCAAGAGCTCAAATAGAAGACTACCATCAACACCTCTACCTTCGTCACTGCTTTTCTATGGACCTAAGAGACTGGCTATATGTTGAGGTAAGGTTTGCATTAAGTACGATGCATTTGCTTAGTGAACTTTCAACTATAGTTACGGTTTTATAACCTTTTGTCTTGCAACCAAACTCATTTATATATAATAAAGTCTGAAGGGTCTCCTTTTAAGTTTTAAATTTGATTTTGACATTTATATTAAGATATTCAAATCGTTTATTGATCTAGGTTTTGTATTTTCCATAGGTTAATATTAAAAGTTCGTTTGTTTTGTAAGATTTCGCATATATGCACATTGTTATGTTTGTAGCCCCTGACGTTTCCAATTCATAATGTTTCATGCTATGGGTTACAGATCCTTCGGATGTTTCGAAAATTGAGGGGTAATAGTGCGGACCAAATGCAGTTTCTCTGGCGGAGAGAGAGAAAGTCCACGCTAAGTTTGTCCGAGATTTGAACTGATCAGGATCACCATATTCGCCAGTCATTCTTCGGATTGTAAATTGTCATAAATTTACCGTTTAATTGTAAATTAAATTAATTTTTTTATGACTTATAATTTTGCTTCTCCTTAATTTATGTTACATTGCCCTCTCATACATTGCTTTTCGAAAATGGCGACGAGGATGGGATTGGTTGCGAGGTTCATTATTGCCTTGAGTATGTTTTTTCTTGAATTTCCGTGAGCTGGTTACGTTCCAGAGTCCCGTATCTTAATATTTCGCTATATTACTTTAAGTTTTAATTTTTTTCATTAAATTCTTAGAAAAATGCCGCCGAAGAGCATTTCGCGTAGTTTTCGTTCAGCCCTTAGGCAACAAGTTACCAAGAAGTGTAATTTCATAGAAAGGTTTGTTTCTTCGATGTCTGTAAGCGATGCTAACGAGCATATGAACATGTTGGTTGACCTTAAAGAAAAACTTGACAAAGTGAATAACGAGGTTTTGAAGGAAATTTGGGATAGCGCAGATAAAGACGACAACGGCGATGAATTGGTGAGTGAGGAAATGGATACTTGGTTCGTTTATGACGATCGTTTGAGTAAGTGTCTCTCTCTCCTTAAGACCGCGGTGTCACTTTCGCCCGGAAACCTTTCCGATCGTTCGCGTTCTGAAATTTCACAGCTTAAATTACCTGAACTACCTTTACCGACATTTGGTAATCGAGAAGGTGAAGATATTTCGAAGTTTTTGCGAGAGTTCGAAGCAACTATTGATAAGTATGATCTTAGTACTCACGTTAAATTTACTCTTCTTACGAGACAGCTTTCAGGTGACTCGCTTAAACTGGTAAACTCATTAGATTGTAGCAACCGTTCGTATGAAGAAGCTAAGAAATTATTACAGAAAGCGTTTGCAGATACTTTGTCTCAACAATATAGGGTTATTAAGCAGTTATCGGAGTTGAAGCTAACGTATCAGAGTGATCCGTATGACTTTATCAGTAATATGAGAATAATTTGTAATCAATTTGAGGCTTTAAGCATAGATCAAAACATAGTTTTACAGTATTTCATATGGAATGGGTTTAATGACTGTTTCAAGAACCAGTTAATGCATATTACTGGCTCGAATAAGCCCTCGTTGCAGCAAATAGATGAACATATCTTTACTGCTTTGGAAAGATATAGAAACATATCCAAGAAATTTAATGTGAAACAAGGTAATCTTGAGAAAAAGGTTGTGCCAAACTCAAATTGTTTAGCTTCTGCCGTTGTTAATGTTGAGAAGTCTAAAGTTAAAGAATGTTCTCTATGTTTAGCAGACAATAAAGGAGACATTGATCACCCAATTTTTAAGTGTTCAGTTTATGTAACTCCACAGAGTAAAATTGAAAAACTAAAACAATTGAATTTTTGTACAAACTGTACTTACGATTCTCATAAAACTTCAGATTGCAGGTTTAAATTTAACCGAAAATGTAAACATTGTAACAAGTGGCATTTCAGCTATCTTTGTAAATTTCGTAAAGACCCAAAAAGTACTGCTAATAACCTTAAGAATGATTCAGATAACCAAGAAGTGACTAATCAAACGGCAAAGGGGAATTGTAAAGAGAAATCGAACTCTAATTCTGTTGTTTCTAATTTAACTTGGTCTGATTTAGGAGTTTTAAGAATCTCTTGTAACCCGGTGACTGCTATGCCTTCCTTTTCACTGAATGACAATGGGGATCGAGGTATAAAGGATTCAGGAAGTCAAGTAACTTTCGTTGAGGAAGACTGGGCTAAGAGTATGCAGTTTGAAGTTGTTGACCCGAATTATTCTTTGGTGGTGAATGGTATTAATTCTTCAAAGCCGTTAGCCACTGTAGTATACAAGGTAAAGTTGAATGATGATTATTTTACTGCTATTGCCATGAAGTCTATTAATTTGAAATTAGTTTTGCCAGGTATCTCTGAAGTAGCTCAAATATTTAAGGATAAGGGCTATGTATTAGCCGACAAAACTTTGCATATGTCTGGGGACAAAGTTGAAGATATAAAATTACTCTTGGGAAATGATAACTCTCATTTAGTACCACAGAAGGATGTGCTGTTTGGAGGTAGTTCTGAAGTGATTCCCTCTGTTTACTTAGAATCACCCTTAGGAGTGATGCTTGTAGGTGACATTGAAAGGTATAAGCAAAATCTAGCTCTATTACCAGACCGGATAAAGCATTCTTCTGAAGTTTGTGCAAAGGGTGAGGGTCCCCTTGAAGTTGATAGTAATTTGAATATGGATGGATTGTTCTTAGATTCGGTAGAGGAATTAAAGTTCCCTGCTTGTGCTAATATTTCTGTTTTAAATAAGGGTCAGATTGTTGAAGCTGAACTCGAGAGAGCAGCAGAAGAAATTCTTTCCTCGAAGGCAGAAAGTTTTTCGCACAGTGATTCTAACTTATATGACGAAGACTTTAATGAGGAGAACAGGAAAGTAGTAGAATTTGCTTTAGAAAATACTTGTAGAGATCGTGATGGAAGGTTAGTTATGCCTCTGTTATGGAATGGGAAAGTAGCTCATTTGCTTGGTAAGAATCAAAATCTGTCAAAAGCAATATTAAAATCAAATTTTAAGAAATTTAGCAAAAAGGATAATGCTTTACAAATGATGGACGAGGTTTTTAAAGAACAGGAACAACTAGGCATTATAGAGAGAGTATCCAACTTGGAGCAATTCTTGGAGGAAAACCCTCAACATAGCTTCCTGCCGCACATGCCAGTGTTCAAGATGGACCGAGAGTCTACAAAATGCCGTAATGTATTTTTGTCAAATTTGTGTGAATCTGACAAAGATAAACCTTTAACTCTATCTCATAATCAAACTATTTTTGCTGGTCCTTGTTTGAATAAGAAAATTTCTACTTCTATTTTACAGCTAAGATTTAATGAAAAATTGTTATGTTTTGATATAAAAAAGGCATTTCTGATGATTAAGTTGGTGCCTTCAGATCAAAGTAGGTTACTCTTTTATTGGTATAGGAACGTATGTAAAAAGGACTATTCCTTAATTGTTTATAAACATTGCAGACTTCCATTTGGTTTGCCATGTAGTCCAACTTTATTAATGTTAGCACTTTATAAAATTTTGATGTTGGATGTCCAAGGTGACAATATTGATGTAAAGGAATTGAAGACAGAGTTATATAACTTAGCTTACATGGATAACTTGGCTTACACGACCAATGATATAGACAGGTTGAAATGGGTTTATGAGAAACTTGACAGTATATTTTCTCCCTATAAATTTGAATTGCAGCAGTTCATAACCAATGATGACTCTCTGCAGCAACAGGTAGATAAAGATAAGGAAAAGACTCCTACAAAAGTAAAATTGCTTGGTTTGCTTTGGGACAGAAACAGTGATACTCTTTCGGCAAGCAAGTTGGTACTTGATAAGGATGCAACGACCAAAAGACAAATTTTAAGTTCTATTGCAGCCAATTTTGATGTGTTCTCATTTTATGGTCCTTTATTAAACAGGGCTAGATTATTTATGCACTCGTTACAATGCAGGAAAGAAGTTGGATGGGACGATAGACTCTCTGGTGAGGAGCTACGAGAATGGTCTAATATTTGCAAGCAAGTAAATGGTGTTCCTGAAATTGCAGTGAAGAGATTTGTTGGTCGCAGGAATGATCCTTTCCAAATTATTGCTTTTTGTGATTCTAGTAAGCTTATATATGGAGTTGTGCTCTTTATCAAGAACTTGCGAACAAAGGAGGTAAGTTTCCTTCTGTCAAAAAATAGAATAATTGGACGTCAGTTAGAGCTAAAGTCTATCCCTTCTCTTGAATTTCAATCTCTCTTGCTTGGTACGGAAACTATTGTTGACATTTATAAGGAACTTAGTGGTTCAGAGTGTGTCTCTCCCATAAACATTACAAAATTGGTAGTTTTCTCAGATAGTGCAGTTGCACTGAATTGGTTAAATTCTCGAACAAATAGGTTTGATAAATTAAAAAAACTAAGTATTTTTGTTATGAATAGGTTGCAAAGAATAGAGAATCTATGTGAAACGGTCCCTGTGACTTTCAAATTTTGTGCAGGTATGATAAATCCTGCAGATTGTACTACCAGGTCATTGTCATATAAGAGGTTGATAAAATCAAGTTTCTTCACAGGACCTGATACTATTCATGATATCTTGGAAGATGACAGTTTGGATGTAACGATCCCAAATCCTTTAACCAATGTACTTGAAGTTTCAGAAGGCCACTGTGAGATAGGGAGTGTGACTGAGCCAGAGATGGGAGGCATTTTGAATTCTACAGTTGGAAATTTCGATTGGCTTCATTTGATTTCGGTCTACAAACATGTACTGACATTCATAAACAATGTCAAACGGAAGTTAAAGAACAAATCTGGCAAGTATGACCATTTTGAGGTTTTCAGTAATGATGAAATTTCTTTGAATGCATGGCAACTGATGATTTTGCAAGATCAACGCCAAAATTTTCCGGATGTTTTTAAATATTTCAGAGAAAGGAACCCTAAAATTAGGGATATGCCTAACATAGTAAGTCAACTAAATTTATTCATTGAAAAGAAATCTGGTTTACTAAGAGTTAAAAGTAAATTTCATAAGTGGAGAGACGGTAGTTATGTATTCCCCATTCTTTTGGCCAAAAACAGTAAATTGACTGAAGAAATTATTAGAAATTTTCATGTTAAGTTAGCTCATTCTGGAATATATGCCACATTATCTGAGGCTAGGAAACAGTTTTGGATTCCTTGCAGTTTTTCTACTGTAAAGAAAGTCTTGAAAACTTGTGTTCACTGCCGTAGATTTAACGGTAGAACTATAAAGTTAAATCAGTCCCCTTATAGAGAATTTAGGGTTTCTCCTCCAACCATACCTTACAGGTATATTTTCATTGACTATTTTGGACCTTACTGGGTATATTGGATGGGTAAGAAATCAAAGGTATGGATATTATGTATCACCTGTTTATGGTCCAGAGCCATAAATCTTAAGGTTTGTGTAGACCTTTCGGTGATATCCTTTTTGCGAGCACTTCAGCTCCATTGTTTCGAGTTTGGGGTGCCTGAACTCTGTTTAAGTGACCAAGGTTCACAGCTAACTTCAGGTGCTAGAACCGTTGAGAATTTTTTAAGTGATAAGGATACACAATCCTATTTCAGGGAGAACAACATAAAACCTTTGAGCTTTCAGCAGTACTATAAAGGCCACAGTGAACTTGGATCTTTAGTGGAATCTTGTGTTAAGATGGTCAAAAGGCTTATTGAAGGCTCTATTCGGAATATGGTCCTCGAATATTTAGATTTTGACTTTGCTGTACAAAATATTGTACATATAGTAAACCGTCGACCAATTGCCTTTAAAGAATATTTGCGAAACTATGATGGGACTGAACCTGTACCATCTCCTATAACTCCAGAGATTTTAGTTAAAGGTCATGAATTGAATTCCTTAAATATTATTCCCCATTTACATCCTTTACCTAGGGCAGATGATACTTGGGTTCCTGATATATCTCCCATTTCCCATGTGAAGGACAGCCACAGGAAGTTACGAAAGGCTAGGGAAAGTATAATAGAGATATATAATAAAGAATTTGTTGTGCAGCTGGTGAATCAAGCCACTGACAAACGCAGTAGATACCAACCTGTTAATCATAAACTATTAGAAGTTGGAGACATTGTTCTCATTAAAGAACCCCTTCTTAAACCTACTAATTTTCCAATGGGTATTGTCAAAGAGATAAAACTGAACTCTTTAGGTGAAGTAACGGGTGCAACAGTACTCAAAGGAAAAAGTAGGGAAGAGACTAAAAGGCACGTTTCATCCTTGATTCCATTGCTCTATAAACGGGAATATGAGGTTAAATTTAACGATAAAGCACAATCGCCATGTGAGGATAAACTGAGCAAGGAAGATGAGGTAAAGGAGAGACCCAAGAGGCGAGCTGCCATGATTGGGAAAGATAAGGTAAAGAAACTATTGGATGACAGTCTAGCGTGATCTTTGATCGCTATATTGTAATTCAATTTTTTTCCTAAAAAAAAAAAATTGAATCCCCTCGCGGGAGTGTAGAAAAATGCACATCCTTGTGCATTTTATTGTTTTGTATATTATATGAATTGTTTGGTTGTGGTAAATTTCTTATGTTTAAATTGTTTGTTCGGGAATGGTTTGGTTCTTTTATTTGAAAAGCAAATGCATCTACTTAGCATACCTTAAACTACCTCTTGGGACAATTTTAAAGCAGGAAACAAGCCATTCTTGAGCGATGTATTTTAAGTTTTACCAGGTTGTTCGCTGCTGGACACAAGACTGGGAAAACCATTGTCGGTGGTGAATGATCTGAAGAAGGCAGTATGAAGAGGCCAGCGTAAGAAGCGCAGCAAGGCAGTCTTCTCCTGAATTTGAATTAATTTTTTGGCAGCCAAGGACAATGGCTGTCATTCATTAGTGTAAGATCGGTGGCTCTGGACTTAGCCGCTCATGGATCACGTCATCGTCTGACCACCTTATACTACTCAAGAGCTCAAATAGAAGACTACCATCAACACCTCTACCTTCGTCACTGCTTTTCTATGGACCTAAGAGACTGGCTATATGTTGAGGTAAGGTTTGCATTAAGTACGATGCATTTGCTTAGTGAACTTTCAACTATAGTTACGGTTTTATAACCTTTTGTCTTGCAACCAAACTCATTTATATATAATAAAGTCTGAAGGGTCTCCTTTTAAGTTTTAAATTTGATTTTGACATTTATATTAAGATATTCAAATCGTTTATTGATCTAGGTTTTGTATTTTCCATAGGTTAATATTAAAAGTTCGTTTGTTTTGTAAGATTTCGCATATATGCACATTGTTATGTTTGTAGCCCCTGACGTTTCCAATTCATAATGTTTCATGCTATGGGTTACAGATCCTTCGGATGTTTCGAAAATTGAGGGGTAATAGTGCGGACCAAATGCAGTTTCTCTGGCGGAGAGAGAGAAAGTCCACGCTAAGTTTGTCCGAGATTTGAACTGATCAGGATCACCATATTCGCCAGTCATTCTTCGGATTGTAAATTGTCATAAATTTACCGTTTAATTGTAAATTAAATTAATTTTTTTATGACTTATAATTTTGCTTCTCCTTAATTTATGTTACATTGCCCTCTCATACATTGCTTTTCGAAAAGAACCTGATACCTATTCCTGACTCTACTATGCTTCGTAAACAATGGCCGCTCCCTCAAACTGATTCCTGGTCCCTATCAAGAGACAATCCCCACATACCAATGTAAACAAAGTCCCTCGTCTTCTAATGGACTGGAAACTCATTACCAATTCGTCACGTGAATTCGGGCCCGTCGCTGGTCTCGAGGGAGGAGATCCAATTAGGGAGAGGTAAGTCCTAATGGCAAATGAATTTCATTTGTAAGCAGCCCTAGTCACAATGAAAGGCAGTTCTGTCTCTTATCATATCGGTTCCTCCCTTACTTGCTATCAACTTTTAATGGTGGTGGAGTTTATTATAGCTTCTTTCCGGATTTTTTTTTTTTTTGTGTTTGGTTTATCGTTCATTTCTTTACCTTTTTCTATGTTATTACCAATGTTCTTATGTACTAAAATATCGTAAAATGTTAATGATATTTCCATGTATTTTATATCAAGGGTTGGTTTTATACATATCAATATTTTTATGGTAATCAAAAGTGATTTATATTTGTATT
>NW_027172042.1:62500-65000 GCF_036898095.1 Palaemon carinicauda | reverse complement strand
GGAGGAGTTCAAGAGAAAGATTTATTTCTTGTAAATCAATTGGAATTTTTTGGATTCACGATTTCTTTTTTATAAATTTTTAAAGATATCAATTAATATCAATTGATCATTTCACTCCAAATAGATAATAATAATAATAATAATAATATTATTATTATTATTATTATTATTATTATTATTATTATTATTATTATTATTATTATTATTATTATTATTATTATTATTATTATTATTATTATTATTATTATTATTATTATTATTTGGAGTTGTGTATCTAATTTACTTACACAGATACGCAGATGTGTGTGTGCTTGTGTTGGTGCGTGTAAGTGAGTGTGTGGGAATAGATGGATAGATATGTGTATATACATATATCTATCTCTATACACTCACCCACTAGCACCAACACACGCACACACATACATTCATATATAAACGAAATTTTAAGTCTCTGTGACAACAATGTCCAAACTTATGAAAGATTACGTGAATTGGACATTTTGCTTGCCTGACCCTTGGCCTTTAACCTTGACCTTCAAAAGTGTAACCTTTTTCAGCCTTTTACATAGGAGTTAATTACTCTACGATTAAAATTGTTGCCAGGACGCTGTTTACAAACAAATACACACACTCAAACACACACACATAAATAGGATGAGAAAATAACCTCGTTCCAACCTCGTTGGCAGAGATAATTAATTTCAAAAGTTTAGTCCAAAATTCCTCTTGTGGCCAATGTGGTATTGCCCCTGACCGGTGAACGCCAGACTGGGGTTCGAGTCCCGCATAAACTCGTTAGTTTCTTCGGTCGCTGCAATCTCACCATCTTCGTGAGCTAAGAGTAGGGGCTTTGGGGGAGCCTATAGGTCTATCTGCCTAGTCACCAGTAGCCATTACCTGGTCCTTTTTGGCCCTAGTGTGGGTGGAGAAGGAGCGGCCTTCAAACCATCAAACCTTAAAATGAACATTACATCAAGTCTGCTTCACTCGTAGTAATATGATATTTTAAACCAACCTTTATAGAATAACAGTTCATTGAATGCAAAGATGTGTCATTTCATTAGTATAAATCTTTCTTCCTTGATGGTTTTTGAAATTGTTGAAATATCTTTGCATGATTTATATTTTTTTGGAAGCTTGAAGGTCGTTCATAAATGACATAGGCTAGTGACAATGACAATGCCCCAGAGACTGACCCTATATACATATGATCATAGAGCAGTCCCTTATCCATCAAGCTAAGACCAAGGAGGGTCAGACAATGGCTGCTGATGACTCAGCAGATAGACTTATAAGCTCCCACAAACACCCTATCCAGATCTCACAAGGATAGAGGGTTGCAAACACTGCAAGAAACTATGGAGTTTGCGTGTGACTCCAGTCCAGCAGATTGCTTGCCAGGTACGTTTCCATATATATGATAATACAGCAACCCCATCTCCTTCAAGCTAAGAACAGGTAGAGCTAGCCAATGGCTGCTAATGACTCAGCAAGTGGACCAATAGGCTCCCGCAAACCCAACATCCCTATCTTACAAGGATGGTGTGGTTGCAGACGCTATAAAAAAAAAAAAAAAAAAAAAAAAAAAAAACTTGATTGTTGAGAGTGACTCGAACTCCAGCCTAGAAGATTGCTTGTCAGGGACGCTTCCAATTGGCTTCCACAACCCAAGAGTATCTGCAAAAGGAGATCCGGTTTTAAAAAAGGGATCGGCATAGGGCTATTCTGTTTTCTAATATTGTTATTACATATAGTGGTAACAATAGTGTTTGTACCCAAATTTCTTGGGCTTAAACTAATTATTAAAATTTCACCATATACGTAATAAGTTCCTTTTTATATTCTATTCATAAGTTTCATCAATTTTAAGTTTCACAGTTTCATCCAAATGAGTGTTGAAAGTTTTTGATTTATAGAACTTTACATTATTACCAGATATCTAATTCAAAACATTCGAGCACAAGAAACTAATATCACCGATACTTTGGCAATTGTGAGTTTTTCAATAAATCTCGGAGAATTATAAAAAAAAATGCTATAATTTTTCTAAGTGAAAAATAAAAATTAAATGGCATCCTACAATAGATTTTATTTATTGAAAATAATTAATACTAGTCTGAAGTTGATAATTCCAACTCTGAAAATATATGTAAAATTAGGGTGGATTCCTAGTCAATTTAAATATTACTAATATTTACAGCCTTTAATGCCTTCTGGCCAGTACAGTGGCATGCAGCTCGCCTAGTATTCGCTTGGCAGCAGATCAATCCTTGTCTAAGGATGTGAGTTCAAGCTGTTTACTGGAGAGGCCACTGCTGTGATCGGCCACCACAGTGGGGGTGGGGGGAGGGGGGGGGGGGTTGTTGGCCTTGCCTGGTTGAGGCATCTATTCACATGAAACTGAAACTGAAACCAGACACCTTTAGTTGTGCCTTTACTATCTTATATCAAAATGATTGAAATGAAGAAGCAGAAGAAGAAGAAGAAGAAGAACAACAAC
>NW_027172042.1:5000-57500 GCF_036898095.1 Palaemon carinicauda | reverse complement strand
ATTATGATCACCAACCCGTAAAAGATAACAACGAAGTAAGGTAAAATTACGGTCGCCTGTACTTTACTGAAATACGGCTGAGAACAGTATATTTTCACGGAAAGTTTCTGATTAAAATCACGTTTTTTTAACAGTTCATAGTATGTAAACTCACTCATTTAGCGTAATATTTCTTTTCATTAATACTCTCCTTTTGGAAAGAAGAAATTTTTATAACCGTAAGGACTAAGATATTTCATCTTCCTGGATTTAATCATGAAAATGGCAGAGATTTCAAGAAAGAGGGACGATGGTAATCAAAAGCAAATCTGGTTTCATAATGAACGTCTTCATCTTCGTGTTCTGAGGAGAGAAAGTTTGAGGGCATTTTCGGTAGTTGTCTTAAAGAGAGGTTTTGCCAAATTATCTTTTTGTTGAGGTTTTGCTAGCTGCTCTTTTCATTTTGTTAGAACTCATTAGTACAGGTGTAACATGCTGAAATACGGAAAATACATATGCAGGCGTGGCGTTGTATATATATATATATATATATATATATACATATATATATATATATATATATATATGTATGTTGTGTATGTACGTATGTTTGTTTCTGTCTTTATATCAGTATACGAAAAGAAAGCAATCTTTAATAGAAATAAGCAAAACCAATAGACCCTTCTCATTTCTGGCTGAAAGCTTTTCCTACAAAAAAAAAGATCAACTCAGCTAATCAATTTCCCTCTAAAAAGTTTATTAGTGATAAAAATACTCCTTTTTACGTTTGATAATTTATTCGCAGATTTCCCACCTTTTCTTACTTCCAAAGAGTTAGAAATGTTACCTCTGAGATCGTGTACTCTCTCTCTCTCTCTCTCTCTCTCTCTCTCTCTCTCTCTCTCTCTCTCTCTCTCTCTCTCTCATACACACACACACACACACACACACACACACATATATATATATATATATATATAAAGTATATATATATGAGAGAGAGAGAGAGAGAGGAGAGAGGAGAGAGAGAGAGAGAGAGAGATGATATATTCATGCTTATTATAACATATTGTATTTTTCATTATCATACGTCAGGTCTACTTCATTTTAGATGCAGGCTGAAGTAGGCCTAATATCATGATATTTTTTTTTATTATTTATTAAGTAAATATCTATCAAACATTTACCTAATTAATTAAAATTATAACAGATATCTTAATAATATAACTTCTTACTGACTTTATTAGCATTTTAACTATTAATATACATTTCATCTAATCCACAGGTTGACTAAATATGATATGACTCCCGTTAAATTGTTTTCTATGTAAACAAGAATATCCTCTCCTCTTTCGAAGTCTTTCTATATATCTTTTAATAAAATGATAGATTCTACTAATATTAACCTCATTACTGCTAGTTCTAGTTCCATTTTATACTAGTATTTCAGTGGAGACTTTATTTAAATAGAATATTAAAGATTATTGAGATTGGGGAATAAATAAAATAAAGAGTTAGATTTGGCTAAACATTGTTGGAACCATTTTGGGAATGTAAACAATGGCTGGAACTTTGGATGCTTGGAACAGTAATTGTGCCTCCTGTCACACTTAACTCCCTTGTGATAGCAAGAAACAGTGATCTATTGAACCGTACTGTGCAATTCTTCTGTTTTATATTAATATGATGGTAAAGCTCTCCCTATTGAGTTGTAAATTCATTGGTATTCAAATAATTTGACACAAAATGATCTTCGATCTTGTTGTGGAACTAGTGTCAGAGAAGTGTATTTTGTAGCCTAGGTGAATGTTATTTTCGAAACCTAGCAACTCCATGTTAGATTAGGCCTAACTTCAGAGGTGAGTAGGCTGTATCTGAATATTCTTATGTGGTTGAAAAAAAGCAATAAATTAGAAAAAGACAAATGACGAAGATGGTTTCCAAAATAAATCCTCTTGTTAATATTGTCATTTTATGTTTTTGCAAACTACACCCATTTATGTATACATACTCCTGTATCTAAGAATTATTGAAAGACTATACAAAAAAACAGGGGTTTTGAGTAGTGGGGAATCAGAATTAAGTGAATTTCATCATCAGGTATAATCAGAAACTCTATTTCCAACCATCTAATCAGTCGTGAAAAATATTGCTCATAAAGGTTATCCAGTCATCAGTTCCACACACCTAAAAGCAAAGTTTTGATGAAGTACAGTAGTTACCAAACTTACCCTTACCTTACCTAACCTTACTTTGACTACCATCATTTACCCAACTTACCTAACCTCTTCAGTACCGACTCATTAGCAGCCCTTACGTAACCTACCCTCACCTAACCTCACCTCACTTAATCTAACCTACCCTAACCTACTCTCACCTACCCTAACCTCACTTCACCTACCATAACCTAACCTCACCATACCTAACCTAACCTCACTTCACCTCACCTACCCTAACCTAACCTAACCTAACCCAATCCAACCCTACCTAACCGACCCTCACCTAAACTAACGTCACCTTAACTACCCTCACCTATCCTAACCTTACCTTAACTACTCTCTCCTTAATTACCTCACCTTAACTACCTTCCCCTTAACTACTCCTACCTTTACTACCCTTAGCTTACACACTCACATATATTGCTCACGAGAGGTGCTGTGCGAGGATGTATTGATATTTGGCAACCAAACATGCAAAACTTTTGGGCATGCTAAGTTAAACTTAGTGAAAATTAGTGCAATTCAGATTTGTTGGCAGTATAGTACGGGGAGTGCCCAGGCAGGCCTGTATGCAATGAAATGCATACCATTACCTTACCTAACTGTACCTTACCTACCCTTACACATTATCTACCCTACTTTACCTTCTTATACCTTACCGTTGTCTTACATTCCCTATCCTTGCCTTGCATTCCTACTCATAGGTTCCCCACACTTAGATTCCTTACCCCTTAGCTTATAATCCCTCTCTTACCTTCCTCATCCTTATCTTACCCACCCTTACGTAACCTTACTTTTCTGTACTTTACCTAATCTAACATAGCCTTACGTTACCTTACCTTACATAATCTACCCTAACCTTACCTACCCTACCTTAGATAACCTATCTTTACCTTATCTAACCTATCCTTACCTTATCAAACCTATCCTTACCTTACCTAACCTAACCTACCCTACCCTACCGTACCGTACCCTACCCTAGCTAAAACCTTACCTTACCTAACCAACCTTAACTTACCTTACCTTACCTAACCAACCTTACCTTACCTAACCAACCTTACCTTACCTTACGTTACCTAACTAACCTTACCTTACCTTATCTAGCCAACCTCAACTTACCTTACCTTACCTTACTAACCTTAACTTAACCTTAACTTAACCTTACCTTACCAACCTTAACTTACCAACCTTAACTTACCTTACCTTACCTTACCTTACCTTACCTTATGATACATTAACTTACCTAACCAACCTTAACTTACCTAACCAACCTTAACTTACCTAGCCAGCCATAACTTACCTTACCTTACCTTACCAACCTTCACTTAACTTACCTTACCTTACCTAACCAACTTTACCTTACCTAACCTTACAATACCTTACCTTACAATACCTTACCTTACAATACCTTACCTTACTTTACCATACCATACCATACCATACCATACCTTACCTTACCTTACCTTACCTAAGCTAACATACCCTATGAACATAGAATGGGTAATTGAAAATGGAGTGCCAATAAAGATTCTTCCATTGATAGGTATAATCACTTTTGTTAAATTCTTTTTAGATCCTAATACAAGTTTATATTCCCCCAACACCGAGAGGCTGATATCAGGAATTTCTGTTGGAAAGTAAACAAGTCATATTTAAACTAAAATCATCTGCAAATGTGGTCATTCACCAGGTAAAAATATCTTTAACTCCAATTTTATACCAAATATTTTTGTTTTGCTTGACTTATATTTATACAAATTTATTAATTCAACAGAATCGAAGGCACGAACAGCACCACAGCATTCTGCTAAAAGAAGCTACATTAAACCTTCATTTAACAGTAAAAAGGGGACTCCAATTGTTAGTCCCCGTAGCTACAGAAAGACGACTGTCTTTGACCTGCGTAGTCTTCAGTTTGTAATTTAAATTTGTTACATTGGCCAGTGTCTTAATTGTGGATTTATATGTGAAACAGTTATGGAATTGGTGGGGCTGTTCCGAGTAGTTGAAACTCCTTGGCAAATAAAGAGAAAGACCTGGAATCTCAGCATGGTGTGCGAGGCCCCATTTAGGTGATAACTGAGAAGCGAGGTAAATGCAACTAGCTTTATTTCATGTCATGAGTTTATATACAGGGACTTACGAGAAACAACATCACAAAAATTCAAACATGATAAAGCATAGGCTACCATGATAACAAGGTTGGTCTATCAAGAGTGCAGGGGAGAGTGAGTGATATGATAAAAAATCAAAACCGTTAAAGTGTACGAGCGTGTATGAAACACGCACGGTATAATAGGTTATGTGGGATTGGTTATGCTAGCTAGAATCCTTATTTCTTGCTTTTTTCAAAATTTTTCCCAATATGGAGGCCATGGTTACCCAGGAAACACATGATAGATAGTATAACTTTAATATTTTCAAATTAGTTTTGCTGCCACTCATTTACATTTGCTAATAATCCAGGGTTTATTATACTCTTTTTTATTTCCTGCCTAACCAGAAAACCCAGTCTGTCACTGGGATCCTCAATAGTTACTTGTTCCTACACGAATACAAACCATAGTCCTTTAATTACAAGATTAATTTAAAGGAACATAGAACGAGGCAGTTAAAACTTATGATAAGGTGTCAGCAGTAGCTGGTAATTAACAGCGGGTGGCAGGGAAGTCTCCCCTCTTGCCAGTATACTGAGCATTCACTGTGATTCCAGTCACCAAAAACGCAGGCGTGTGTTCGGCTTCTCTTTAAATTTAGCTCTTAGAGTTTTCTTTACCTCTTGAACAAGTCTGAAAGCCGGGAGATTTGCCTGTTTCCCTTAGCAAATCAGGTTAGCTTCTCCAGCATCTCCCCTCTTGCCAGTATACTGAGCATTCACTGTGATTCCAGTCACCAAAAACGCAGGCGTGTGTTCGGCTTCTCTTTAAATTTAGCTCTTAGAGTTTTCTTTACCTCTTGAACAAATCTCAAAGCCGGGAGATTTGCCTGTTTCCCTTAGCAAAGCAGGTTAGCTTCTCCAGCATCTCCCTCAGGAGTCTCTAAAGCTTCAGATCTTGCTTCCCTTAACGATACTGTGCTACACTTTTAGAATTAATAACTTAAAGGGTAATAAAACCTGAATGCCTTATGGCATTATCATTGTGTCTAAATTATAGTAGCTGGCTGATATTCTGACCTTAAGTCAGACTTCTCTGATTATCCAACCCCGATGGATTCAAAAGAAGATGGTATCAGGGTCAAGTAATAGGGTTGATGAGAAAGCATCAATCTCATATTATACTCTGGTTATTTGCACTTTTCTTCCTTCGGAAGTTTTTGTTGAAGAACGTCATAATATGGTCAAGTTGTAAGGATCTCTTAAAGTATGAAGTTGAATATGCCAGTTGTCTTATTTATCAATCCTTAAAAAAAATACTCTTATGTATCAAATTAATTATCAAGAGTCAGGTTATGACATAAAGTTGGAGAACATTTTGAGTAAAGATACTTTACTTTCCTTTCAGATATATTTGTTTACCTGCACATTTGGAATCCAAAAGCCGAGGCCAGGAAACAAAATACTTTATAGTGGATAACCCAATTCCCCCCGATTGCATGGATAGGAGATGGAAACTAAAGGAATGGTGAAGACACAAGATTAATTTGATCATATCTATATCAAAGCTGATAACAGGGATGGAGGCTGTGAGGTTCAACTGGCATCAGTTTAAAGATAAGTTTGATTTTTTTTCTCAGAAACTTGTATTTCAGTTAGGTTATAGAGTAGGTAATAAATATTTATGAAAGGTAGGGATGTAAAGTGTTACGGTAGTGTTGAGCGTATAACATCAACAAAAATCTAGTACTGCAGAGATTTTCTTAAAAGTGAGATTGTTCTTGGATTATTTTCTGGGAGATAGTCATACAGTTTGTTATTGCTATACATTATTAGTTTTATGTCTATAATATTGGGCCATTCTAGATATGAAATTAAGTATATCTTATAAACTTAGATAAGTGACAGTGGCTAATGTCCTATATAGTATACTTTCTTGTGTCAACAGATTTTAAACACTAACAGTTAGAGCCATAGAATGTCATATTTCTTAAATCTATAAAATGATACTTACATAAAAATTAATAATTGTAATATTGCCTTCAAATTCATAAAATTATAGCAAAAAATAATATCAAATATTTTTCAGTCAGGCATTTAATTTTCCATGCGTCCAAAACTAAAGTTATTCATAAACTGATTTTACCTGGGACCCATTGCTTAATATTTGAAGCAAGTCCACCATCCCCATCATCATATCCTCCAACGCCTATTGATGCAAAGGGCCTCGGTTAGATTTCGCCAGTCATCTCTATCAATACTTCTCCATTCATCATCTCACACTTCACGCCTCCATTCCTCATCTCACACTTAACGGCTCATAATCCTCACCCATGTATGCCTGAGGCTTCTAACTCTTCTAGTGCCTTGTGGAGCTCAGTTGAAAGTCTGGTGAACTAATCTCTTGTGTGTAGTACTATGTGTGTTTGATCATTGAAAATATATTCAGAAGGGTATATGATTAAGGTACTCTATTCTAGGTTTTATACGAGAATAGGCAAATCTATACGAGCTGTAGACAATTTTTTTTTTCAAATATCGGAAATGCTCGTGCATCATTAAGTTTGAAATTGTTTGTTATGTACTAAAGGTTACTTAAACAAATCAGATGAATATTGAAATATAACGTTCTATAACTTGATTTTCTGTAATAGAACAATTTAGTAGTTTGTTGGTCAATTAGAAAAATAATATGATAATTGCTTGGTGGATATTAATGAATTAATTACCTCAATATTAAGATGCTTTGAGTTTAATAACACTGTAAATATTATTATTTCAATTACTTGAAACATTCCTTATAATTTATAGATTATTTTGTGCATACCAAATGGTACATCAGTTTCCACATGTTAACCAAAAATCATAATTTGTTTTTTCAAAACGGTTCCCTTGAAGTTAGTTTCAATCTAAGAATATTCTTTTTAGCAAACTTGGATTCAAATATGTTTCATATAAAATTTTAATTCTTTATTTACATTATATAATAACTACTGCACTGTAATTGTCCAGTGGCTACTTTCCTCTTGGTAAAGGTAGAAGAGACCCTTGAGGTATGGTAAGCAGCTCTTCTAGGTGAAGGATACTCCAAAATCAAACCATTGTTCTCTAGTCTTGGGTAGTGTCATAGCCTCTGTACCATGGTCTTCCACTGTCTTGGGTTAGAGTTCTCTTGCTTGAGGGTACACTCGGGCTCACTATTCTTTCTCGTTTCTCTTCCTCTTATTTTGTTAATGTTTTCATAGTTTATATAGGATATATTTATTTAAATGCCATCGTTCTTAAATGTATTATTTTTTCTTGTTTCCTTTCCTCACTAGGCTATTTTCCCTGTTGGGGCCCCTGGGCTTATAGCATCTTGCTTTTCCAACTAGGGTTGTAGCTTAGCAAGTAATAATAATAATAATAATAATAATAATAATAATAATAATAATAATAATAATAATAATAATAATTTTTTGAATGCATGTGCACTTGTTTTTATTGATTTTCATTAAAGAATAACAATGGAAAGCTAAATCAATATTAGTTTTTATAAGATATTTATGTTTTTATGTGATATTTTATTAAGTTTGAGTTCGCTTATCAAAGCGTCTTATTTTTCTTAAATTGTAAGAGGTTTTAATTCATAAAATATTTTTTCAGGATAAAGATGACTGCATTTTAAGATTTAAAAATGACTGACATTAGATTTAATGGCAATGTCAATTATCACAAGAAAACTTCTGACATACCATGCACGTGGAATCCAGGACCTGTGACTTCAAGAAATGAAAAATACACTCCATGATTTGAGGTTTTGGGGAGAATTCTCTCGGAAAATGCCTTAATTTTCTAAAAAAAAAATTATCAAATATGAAAAAAAAATTTTTATAGCATTTTTGTGCTAGGACGTACCGGTACGTCCATGGGGGTAAAGGGATGGCTTTTGTGAAACCTACCAGTACGTCCTTTTGGGGTAAAAGGGTTAAACATTTATGTACAACTATTTACAGTGAGGCTTCAAGTACCAAGATATTATCTAATCAAAAACGTTGAAGTTAGCTGTTATAATTCAATTGCAAAATTAATGATTTATATACACTCCAAGGTTTTAGGTTTTAGGAAATTCATAATCTAAAAAAAAATGTACTGTAGAACTATTTACAGTGATGCTCTAAGTACTTTGATATCACCTAATCAAAAGTTAAAGTTACCTGTTAAAATTCAAATGCAAAATTAATGATTTTCCATAAATCTTAACATCATTTACTGTCTATGCCATAATGCTTTCTTTTTACACTGTTACTTAACACTTAATTCTCATAAACGGTACTGTTAGTTATTTTATTAGGAAATTTCAACAAAGAAAAAACTGTAAAATCAAGTTATATACTTTATCTACAGCTTGAAATATCATGGAATCACCACATTAACCCCATTAATCACTATCTCAGCTTTTTGCCATCTTACATTTTGGTAAATTTACTGTAAGCCTCAATATCAAATCTCACTCTCACTAATGTATTTTCATCAATTGAAAATTTTAGTTAAATTATTTTTCTATATTTAGTATATTGGTAATACCTTTTGTTTTTTAGGACTATAGGATTATAGGACTTTATTCTAATTTAATTTGGCCACAATGCTTTTCCTTCGTCTAATCCTATATGGGATAACGTTTTCATACTACTTGAATTTGTACTTAAGGGTAAACAGAAGCAATAATTTCAAAATAGTATCCGGTATGACTCAAAAACATAATCATAATACTATTAAAAAACTAAAAACAAATTAGCTAAAACTTTGGGTAACAATATTAAATGGCTAGTTTTTCTCATACAAGCATTGTGGTATCTTTAAGTCATTTATTTCTACGAAATGATATAGAAAATATTCAATCAGATCATATGGTATGTGTTTGTAAAACTATATTTTTCCAAGTTAACATGTCTTATCTTTACTCAATACACTCTTGTATCCTAATGTCCAACTGATCACCATTTTCTCAATCAGGTGAGGTCCTATTGGGTGATGATCTGTTTCTATACAGTGATTTCAATTCTTCATTGTATTTCTATGATACTGTGATTTGTGGCACCTGTTAATATTAGATTAAGTTTGATAGATTGGAAAGTTACTTGATAATTCGATGTCTTTAACTCTGTTTTTTAGCTTATGCTATCACAAGGTTTTGTTTCAATCCTTACTTCCCATTAGGCCTTCTTATTCTATAAATATGTATTGTTCCTTAAGCTTTGCCTTTAATTAGTACACATCTTTTGCACCTTGTGAAATGAGCTCCTTAATCTAGCAGTTGATTCGGTGTAACTTCAGAGGTTCATACTTGTAGCTGATGTTTTTTAGGATGAACAGGTTGACATGAGTCTTTCCTCGTAGTTTATTATGACATCTAATTTAACTTTTTCACTGACCTTCAGATATTTCAGATTTTGTGGTCATTACTTTTCATATATAGTTTAATCATTCCTCTTTTCCTTTCCTCATTGGACTCATTGGACTTTTCCCTGTTGGGGACCTTGGGCTTATAGTATTCTACTTTTCTAACTAGCATTGACAATTAGCTACTGTTGCTAGGCTGAATCCCTCCTCAGGCTGGGAGGAGCGAAGAGAAGAAAATTCCCCTTTTGTTCCTGTTTGCTAGGTCGGCTAACCCTCCGAAATTGGGGGAAGTGCTTTGGTAAATAGAGTAGACTTGCTTTTTCTGAGTTCTCTGCTTAAAAGCAACATATCTGTGAATAAGTTTCAGCAGCATTAATTGAGTTCAACTTTTCCTGCACTGTTTGATATGAAACCTGCTCGTGATGTTGAACAATTTGTAGAATTGTATGTGATATACATTATTCGGTTATATCATAATTCTTACCGTGCGTTATTGGACTGGTTTGAACATATGATGATAAATTTTGCTAAGCTATCAAGTTCATGTTGTTAATAACTGATTATATATGAAGGTTCTTTAGTCTCTTCTCATGGATCTTGCTGAAGGTTGATATTTTATCATTGGTAAATTATTGATGGTTTGATGAGGTAGAAATGCCAGCATTTTTAAGGAATTGGGGATTTCTACAAAATGTAAAGCCTATCCAGACTGAAGAATTATCCTTAAGTCCTGAAACATAATAATTCTAGTTTCTGAAAATATACTTCTCTTTTCGAGATAGGTTTATTGGGTAATTTTTATAGAGAAAATATGGATCTCCTTCGTAGATGTAATGTTTCTTTTAGATCTCAGTTTATCTGAAGGCTTCCTGTTTGTCTCTTGTTTAAGGTACAGTAAAATACTTTTGTTCCATAACCGAAATACAAACCACGCTATTTACAAAGGGTATTACTTTTAGCGCAGCTGAAATGACGAGCCAATAGTTTTCAACGAGGATTAATTACCCCCGCGCTAGTTAGCGGGGGGGTGGGGAAGGGTAGCTTGCTACCCCTCCCCCCTCCACACACTGGTGACTTGCTTCACTTCACTTTTGGCTCGGCGGTGATCAGACGTGTCTGTTCATCGCCTTCGTGACAGCCTTTAATTTTCTGCTTTTTCTTTTCAGCTTGTGTGATTGGTTGGAAGTTGACCTTCAGTTATTTTCTTTTATTTACTATGCGTACATGCCCTGGAGTTGCCGGCCGTCCTTGTGGGACTTTCATGTCGGACGTTATTACGGATCCTCACACCCTCTGCCCTCAATGTCGGGGCCGACGGTGCGACCAGGATAACATGTGCCGTGAGTGCAGGGAGTGGTCTGCCTCCCAGTGGGAGAGGTTTGGCCGTCGGCGTAAGAAGAAGTCCAAGAGAGACCGTTCTCCTCCGGGGTTAGCCTTGAAGGAGGAAGGTTCTCGGGACTCTTCTTCCGCCGCCCAAACCTCCTCCGAGGCTCCCCCTCGTCCGCCTCCTAAGGAGAGTCGTCCGAGTGGGAGCGCAGGCCCTTGTTCTGTTTCCCTACCTTCGGTGGGGGGAGAGGGCGTCGCCTCCCATAGTGAGGCGGTTCCCCCTCCTCCTCCTGTGGGGAGGTTATTGATAATAATGCCTTATCCAGTGATGATCTTTTACAGATTTGGTCGTCCCTGGGGCTTAAGGGCTTGCCCTCCAGGGTCGCTCTTATTGACCTTGTCTTGTTGGGGGCCGCTGTTAAACAGTCGCCGGTGGTAGCGGAGGTAGACCCTCTGTCTATTGTCGACGTCGTGGTGACAGAGGCCTCCGACGTGGCTGGGCCTTTCGACGCAGGTGCTGTTGCTGGTGATGGTGCTCAAGGCTCTCCTCCTATTTCCGTGCATCCTTCGAAGGGGGAAGTGAGTCCTTCGGTCTCGACTGCTGCCCAGCTTCCTTCTGAGGGAAGTGTTTTGACGGAGACTCCCCTTCGGAGGACCGATGGTCCCGACGATCTCCCCAGAGGCCGCCTCCGCCGTAAGGCTCACCGCCCTCTACGCCACAAGGGCCTCCCTTCCCCTTACAGGGGGACTAAGAGGCGCCTTTTTGGGTCTTCGTCCTCCGGGGGGAAATCTCCTCGTCAGCCTCAACCGACTGCTCCACCCTCCTTGAACCTCTCTGCAGACCGCTCACCATCTCCTGCCTGATCTTCGCCTTCTGGAGAACTCGTCACCCGACGGGCAACGGTCCCTTCGGGGCTAAGGGATTCTTCCCTTACGCGAGCAGGGCTAGCGCACAAGCGCTCTCCTGCTCGCCAGCGCTCTCCTGCTCGCCAGCGCTCTCCTGCTCGCCAGCGCTCTCCTGCTCGCCAGCGCTCTCCTGCTCGCCAGGGCTCACCTGCTTGCCAGCGCTCACCTGCTCGCCAGCGATCTCCTGCTCGCTAGCGATCTCCTGCTCGTCGACGATCTCCTGCTCGCCAAGACTCTCCTGCTCGCCAAGACTCTCCTGCTCGCCGACGCTCACCTGCTCGTCGGCTCTCTCCTGATGTTCGCCCCCCTCGCCAGCGCTCTCCTGCTCGTCAGCTCTCTTCCGAGCGTCAGCGCTCATTTGAGGACCATCGCCCTGCGGTCTCTGACCACCCTTTAGTTCCTGCTGAACT
The DNA here is from genome assembly GCF_036898095.1 of Palaemon carinicauda. Taxonomy (NCBI): domain Eukaryota; kingdom Metazoa; phylum Arthropoda; class Malacostraca; order Decapoda; family Palaemonidae; genus Palaemon; species Palaemon carinicauda. The sequence continues at coordinate 45,183 of NW_027172042.1, read as the reverse complement.
CCCTGCTCACCATCCACCTGGTCCTGTGGCTACGCAACATCGTGCTGCGCGTGTGTCAGAAACACATGTTCGCCAACGCGCCAGCGATCTTCCCGTTCCTGCTCGGGAACGCGCCGCACCACCTGTCCTCTCACAGGACACGCGTCGACCTTCTGCTCGCCAGCGATCACCAGCTCGCCAGCGATCACCTACACATGCTGCTCGCCATCGCACGACCCTGCATGATCGCCCGCTTACGCATGCTGCTCCTCATCGCACAACCCTGAACGATCGCCCTCCTGCGGATGCTGATCACCATCGCACCCTTTCACGCGATCATCCACCTGCGCATGCTGCTCGCCATCGCACAACCCTGCACGATCGCCCGCTTACGCATGCTGCTCCTCATCTCACAACCCTGAGCGATCGCCCTCCTGCGGATGCTGATCACCATCGCACCCTTTCACGCGATCATTCACCTGCGCATGCTACTTGCCATCGCACAACCCTGCACGATCGCCCGCTTACGCATGCTGCTCCTCATCGCACAACCCTGATTGATCGCCCTCCTGCGGATGCTGATCACCATCGCACCCTTTCACGCGATCATTCACCTGCGCATGCTGCTCGCCATCGCACAACCCTGCACGATCGCCCGCTTACGCATGCTGTTCCTCATCGCACAACCTTGAACGATCGCCCTCTTGCGGATGCTGATCACCATCGCACCCTATCACGCGATCATTCACCTATACATGCTGCTCGCCATTGCTTACCATTACGAGGTCATTCATCTGCGCATGCTGCTCACCGTCGCACATCAGTGCGTCGACATACCACAGCTCGTCATCGATCGCCTGTGGATCTACATCGCCAGCGATCTTCTTCACCTACGCGGCAGCACGATCCCTCGCCGTCGCGCCATCGCTCGCGTTCGTCGCCTCGGACACGTGTTCATTTACCTGCCCACCCTCACGCCCACTCATCTGTGCGCCCGCGCGATCGCTCGCCTGCGCGCCCGCGCGACCACTCGCCTGCGCGCCCGCGCGACCTCTCGCCTGCGCGCCCGCGCGACCTCTCGCCTGTGCGCCCGCGCGATCATCCACCTGCGCGCCCGCGCGATCGCTCGCCCGCACTCCCGCGCGACCATTCGCCCTCGCGCGACCATAGTTCGCGGCGAATTCCACAGCCGGTGGTAGCAGCAGGGACGCGTGCTCCTAGACGGCACTCGGGATCACCTCCATCCAAGCACAGGTTGGTAGTGCAGGACGAAGACAGGTCAGTACAGCATTCTTCCTCACCTTCTTTTCAGGCAGGTACCGTCGTGTCCACTCCAAAGGATCGCCCGATCCCTTTCACCTTAGCGAGGATTTCGGACTCTGTGTCCTTGGAGCAGCAGACTTGGTTTGGTCCGTTGGCACGGGCGTTAGTGAGGGTTATGAAACCAGCACTCACCGGCCAGGGTAACAAACCAGCGGCTGTCTCTCCTACGCTGAAGAGAAAGAGAGGAGTGGACTTTGTGGTGACTTCCCCCAGGGCAAAGTTGGTTCCCAAGAGGTCGGTCTCGAGGGTCCCCTCTCCTGCACGAGTACTCTCTCCTTCTCCCATGGACGAGGCCTTTCCGTCCTCAGGTGAGTCCAGTGGGGCGGTAGTCTTCCCCTCGGCACCAGGAGGGGAGACTTCGCTTCAGGCAGGAGAATCGTCTCATGAGGAAGGGGCCCCTCGAACCTCGTTGTTGGGATCCTGTATCCCTCCCAGGAGGGAACCCAAGGATTCCAAGACCATCCCTAAATCCTCTGCAAGGATTCGTCAGGAACCCACGACTACCCAGGAGAATGTCCACGTATCACCCCAGGAAGAGATTCCTGGGGCAGGAGACTTAGCTGCCAGCCCGCAGGGAGGAGAACAGCAAGAGTCCGAACATGCCTTCTGGCAGGTCCTAAGCCTGATAAGGCAACTTAACAGTCTTACGGATCCAGTCACCCCCCCCCCCCCCCCGTGAAGGCAAAGACACGATTCTGGATGAAGTGTTTGACGTTCGGAAGGCCCCTAAGACCAGTGCAGCTCTGCCCTGGTCTCGGGGGCTGAAGAGTGCCAGAGCTAGGGCCAATGCTCAGCTCGCACTTCTTGCCTCCTCCAGTCGTTCCACAGCCGGGAACAAACTCATCCCTCCTCCTCGCCTTCAGCAGAGGAGGTATTTCGAGATCCTGGGTAAGCGCAGCCTCGCTCTTCCTCTCCATCACTCTGTGGAGGAGCTGGCGAAGGGAGTTCCCTTGAAGAAACTCTCTGCCCGGCAGGTGTCGTTCTCGGCGGCAGAGATCCTTAACCACGAGAAGGTCGCTAAGTGTGCCATGCAGGCCACTTCGTGGCTGGACTTCTGTTTAGGATCTCTGGGCATCCTATTGCGATTGGAGGACTTGTCCAAGGAGACCAATAGGAAGGCCCTAGAGACCTTCTTGCTCTCGGGCACCCGCTCCATCGAGTTTTTGGCGCACCAGGTTACCACCCTGTGGGCCAACTCGGTGTTGAAGCGTCGCGATGCTGTGTCCGAGAGATTCCATCCGAAGGTCCCCGCCGTAGATGTGTGTAGGCTCCGACATGCCTCCCTCCTGGGGGAGAGCCTGTTTGAGCCTCAAGACTTGGAGCGAACGGCTGAGAGGTGGAGGAAATCCAGCACGGACTCCCTCCTCCACAGGGCCCTTACAACTCGGCCCTATAATCCTCCAGCCCCGCCACAACAGCAGCAACAGCCTCGTAAGGCTCCCAAACAGGCACCGGCAGCTAAGAAAGTGGTGTCTAAGCCCCAGCCCTTTCCAGCCAAGGTCAAGAGGGGCGGTAAGTCCTCCAGGGGAGACAAGACTTCTAGGGGTGGCGGCCGCGGCCGCAAGCCCTAGGGGTGGCAGTCCCCCTGCGTGTCCACCTGTGGGGGGATGCCTTCAGCGTTGCGTCCGCAGGTGGCAACATCACGGGGCCGATGCTTGGACGGTCTCAGTAATAGGCCAAGGTTATCGCGTCCCGTTCACGTCATCTCAACCTCCCCTGACAGCGAATCCAGTGTTGTTGAGCTCCCATGCCATGGGATCGGCAAAGGGGCTGGCCCTTCAGGCCGAAGTCGAGACCATGTTCGAGAAGGGTGCTCTCCAGGAGGTCGTGGACGGCTCTCCAGGCTTCTTCAGTCGACTCTTTCTTGTAAAGAAGGCTACTGGAGGCTGGAAACCCATCATCGATCTCTCAGCTCTGAACAGGTTTGTCAAACAAACCCGGTTCAGCATGGAGACAGCAGACACGGTCAGACTTGCGGTGAGACCACAAGACTTCATGTGTACACTGGATCTAAAGGATGCGTACTTCCAGATCCCAATCCATCCGTCTTCCAGGAAGTACCTGAGACTCTGCCTAGACAACAAGATCTACCAGTTCAAGGTGCTGTGTTTCGGTCTCTCCACAGCTCCTCAGGTGTTCACCAGAGTGTTCACCCTGATTTCGACTTGGGCGCACAGGAACGGCATTCGTCTCCTTCGTTACCTAGACGATTGGCTGATCCTAGCAGACTCGGAGTCGACCCTTCTTCGGCACCGAGACAGGCTTCTAGATCTTTGCCAGGATCTGGGGATCATGGTAAACCTCGGGAAGTCCTCTCTGCAGCCGTCCCAACGACTGGTTTATCTAGGCATGCTAATAGACACCAATCTCCACAAAGCCTTTCCATCAGACGACCGGATAGCAAGGCTGAGGAGGGTGGCGGAACCTTTCCTCAGGCGAAAAGAACTCCCCGCCCAATCGTGGTTGCGTCTCTTAGGCCACCTATCCTCCCTGGCCCGTCTGGTTCCAAACAGCCGCCTCTGGATGAGATCCCTTCAATGGCGGCTCAAGTCCCGGTGGAATCAAGGATTCGATTCCCCGGACATTCTGATCCCAATGGGGTCTCTGGAACAGACGGACTTGCAGTGGTGGCTGGCCGATGAGAACCTGCGGAAGGGAGTGAGTCTTCTCGTCCTCCCCCCGGAATTGACTCTGTTTTCGGACGCGTCAAAAGAAGGGTGGGGGGCGCACGTTCTGAACCAGAGGGCCTCAGGCCTTTGGTCAGAATCAGAAAAGTGCCTACACATCAACCTGCTAGAATTGAAGGCCGTCTTTCTGGCCCTTCAACAGTTCCAACGGTTCCCGGCGGGTCACTCCGTGGTGGTGATGAGCGACAACACCACGGTAGTGGCTTATATCAACAAGCAGGGAGGCACTTTTTTGCAACAGCTATCCCATCTTGCAGTAGAGACTCTGAGGTGGACCGAAACCCACTCGATAACACTATCAGCTCGCTTCATTCCTGGCAAGAGGAATGTGCTCGCCGACAGTCTGAGCAGGGCTTCGCAGAGAGTGAGTACCGAGTGGTCTTTGGATCCTCAGATAGCCAACAAAGTCCTGACTTTGTGGGGTTCCCCGACGGTGGACTTGTTCGCGACAGCCTTGAACTTCAAGCTGCCCCTGTACTGCTCACCAGTCCCGGACCCCAAGGCACTCTGGCAAGATGCTTTCCAGCAACGGTGGGACAACATCGACGTGTACGCCTTCCCACCATTCTGTCTGATGAGAAGGGTGCTCAACAGGACCAGACTATCGGTCAACTGTTCCATGACTCTAGTAGCTCCGCTATGGCATCACGCGGAATGGTTTCCGGACCTTTTGCAACTCCTGACGGAACTCCCAAGGGAGCTTCCTCCACGACACGAGCTTCTCAGACAACCCCACTCCGGTGTCCCTCACAGGGCCGTAGCCTCGCTTCGGCTTCACGCCTGGAGACTATCCAGCGTCTCCTCGCGGAGAGAGGCTTTTCGCAACAGGTTGCGGAGAGAATGTCTCGGCACCTGCGAAGGTCCTCTGAGGGAGTCTACCAAGCGAAGTGGAGAGTCTTTTGTGGTTGGTGTCGTGGAAGGGGTATCTCTCCACTCGATGCCACTATTCCAGCAATAGCGGATTTCCTTGTGTATCTGCGAGAAGAAATGCGCCTTTCTGTCTCGGCAGTGAAAGGCTATCGCTCAGCCTTAAGCTTGGCCTTCAGATTGAAGGGCGTGGATATTTCTTCATCGCTAGAACTCTCTTTACTCATACGTAGCTATGAGCTTACCTGCCCCCAGTCGGAAGTGAGACCCCCTCCTTGGAACGTGGTTCGAGTCCTCAGGTCTCTCAAGAGACCTCCCTTCGAGCCATTACGCCAGGCCTCCGATCGCCACCTGTCTTGGAAGACGGCTTTCCTACTCACCTTGGCCTCGGCCAAGCGAGTTAGTGAACTTCATGGTCTCTCGTACGACATCGCCCATTCAAGGGGATGGGGGGAGGTAACGTTCAGGTTCGTCCCTGAGTTTGTGGCCAAGACTCAGAATCCTGGAGTGCCGGATCCTCGGTTCGACTCTTTCAGGATCGCAAGTCTCCGTTCTGTAACAAACGACCCAGACCAGCTGCTACTATGCCCAGTGAGGTGTCTGAGGTACTACTTGAAGAGAACGGCTGCAGTCCGTCCTCATGTGCGAGCTTTGTTTGTGAGCACAGGCAGGACAAAGAGGAGGGTCACCAGGAACACCATCTCTGCTTGAATTCGAAGGGTTATCCACCATGCCCTGAATCCTGACCCTCCTCCGTCACGTCGCCCTCGGGCCCACGATGTCATGGGTATTGCTACATCCCTGGCCTTCAAGAGAAACTTCTCTGTGACGCAGGTACTTCAAGCTGGGGTCTGGAAGCGTTAAACGACCTTCACAGCCCACTACCTGCAAGACGTGACCCTCAGGAGCCTCGATACATTCTCTATCGGCCCTGTGGTGGCTGCACAACAGCTGGTCTAACCTCAGGCTCCTTTTTGGAGAAGTAACAGTAGATTGAGGGCGTTGTTACCCGGTCTTAGTCTGTGTGAATGAAAGAGTGTGTCTGACCCTTACTTCTTTCTTCATTCTCCCCTCTCTTGGGGAAGCAGCATCCTGGTCCTCGTATAGCTGACCTCGACCTCTGCAGGTAATCCATGCTTGTTTGTGCTCCTAGTATTAAGCTTAATACTGTTGCGTCTCCCATACCCTGACGAGGTGGTATGGGGAACGTCCTATCCTAGAATTCCTATCTGAAGGTCTCAAGGTCAACTTCATAGGACGAGTCACACTCTCCTCCTCACACTACTTATGTAGGCCACTCGTTCCTAGCGATGCTAGGAACCTGTGAGGTACAGGGACTTCCTCTCTCTAGTGCTGCTCACTGAGGGATCGAGCCCCCGGGCAAGCCGAAGTCAGTAAGGCTGGGGACTTTCCACCCTTCCTAAGGGGTAAGTCACCCTTTGTAAATAGCGTGGTTTGTATTTCGGTTACGGAACAAATGACAAATTCGAAGATAATTTGTATTTTTCATAACCATACAAACCTTAGCTATTTACACATATGTGCCCACCATCCCTGACCCCCAAGTCAAGTCCTACCTCTAAGTGAAGTGAAGCAAGTCACCGGTGTGTGGAAGGGGGAGGGGTAGCAAGCTACCCTTCCCCACCCCCCGCTAACTAGCGCGGGGGTAATTAATCCTCGTTAAAAACTATTGGCTCGTCATTTCAGCTGCGCTAAAAGTAATACCCTTTGGAAATAGCTGAGGTTTGTATGGTTAGGAAAAATACAAATTATCTTCGAATTTGTCATTTTCTCCAATGGTTACTGGATGAAACTAATGAAATTGAATTTTAGTTTTAAATATTTCTAGATATCTGGAGAATTAAATGCTTTGATAAAATCAATAGCTAGTTCTTGATTATGGTAATAATTTTTCATGGTGGTTTCTTGGATATTCACCTAAAACACCAGAACATCTATGCTTTTCTTCTTTGGGACTCTTATTACTAGTTGCAAAGCTTTTAAAGAAAATTATGTAAACTGTTATGATCTTCCCAAATCAGTTCAGAATATTTTCCTTCATACATAGGTTTGCGAAGTTTTACAAGGCTTTTCTACGTTTTTGGGTTACTGTGTGTCTGACTTAATGAAATCTATAGGCCTCTTTAGCTAACAGTTTTGAAAGGGCCAGTTTAGTTTCAAGAGATTTTAAAATTTTCCAGGATTGTTTTTTCTTTTTTATGAGGGGTTGATATGGTCTAGTTTGCAGTAAATTCTGCTATCCTGTGTTTTCTCTTGGTTCTGTAGAGCTACTCTGGGCATTCCTTACTCTACAGAGTTGTTTGTGAGCAATCCTTGTATATAGATCCTTCCAAATAATTCCGTTTTAAAGATATATTTTCCTTTCACTTCGGGATATGATGGTATTTCTTTAGTATTGAGACTTTTTCTGGCACTTTTTATTTATAAAAGTTTTGCAGAGTATCCCATGTTTTATGAATTGTCTCAGGACAAAGATTGGTTTTTAGGTAATGCCTCGGTTTACCAAGTTTTGTGATTATACTCCTTAGTTTTGATCTTAAAACTTCTTTCATAGCAATCCTTGGTCAATAGAGTTATGAAGAACTCTTTAGCCAAGGATTGATGAAAGTTCAGGCTTAAAATGTTTTTTTTTTATGTTATTTTTTATGCTCATTAGTCTATTCAGTAATCTTGGAATTCTTTATCTATAGAGTTATTTCTGGTGTCTTAGTTCAAAAGCTACCTAGGCACATATTTGATTTACCAGTGTTAAGTATTTTCTCGTTTGCAGATATTACTTTTGTGTACCCACTTTGTCTGTGGAGTTATTACGAACATTTTTATGGCCTCTCATTGGATACTGAAGTTATCTAGGACATTCCTTGATATGAATGTTATTTGGATTTCCATTGTGCCTATGGAGTTATCTAAACCCATCTTTTGTGAATGGAATTATCTGCTACAGAACTTGGTCTAAGGAATTATTTTATGCACTCATTGGCTTAACTATTTTCTTACTATTTGGTCCATTCAGTTATTCGTGATCCTTCTTGGTCTTCGAATTTTTTTTTAGACACTTTCATCTCTAGTGTTAATTGGAACACTTAAATGGGGTAATGTGGAATTCCTTTATGTGTAGATTTAGAATGGTTTCTTGATTCAGTAAGCAATCTGGGTAATTATTTGACTTATTGGTTAATAGTAATCCTCGTTTGCATAATTTTCTTTTTTACCACACACTAGTTTATCCAGAACACCACTTTGTCTATGGAGTTATTTGGATTTTATTCATTTGTCCATTCCGTTATTCATACCCCTTCTTGGTCTTGGAAGTTATTCCGGACACTTTTCAGTTTAGTGTTATTTAGAACACCACTAGAGGTTTTCTTGGGCCCTCATTAGAAAATGAAGTTTTCTTGGACATTCCTTGATCTATAGATTATTTGGATCATAATATGGCTTATGGAATTACCTGAAGCAATCTTTTAAGTATGGAGTCATCCATCACACACCTTGGTCTTTAGAGCTATTTTGTGCTCTCATTAGATTGATTATTTCCTGACACTCATTGTTTTCTTGTTTTTAATCAAGTAATGCCTTGCCTGGTACTCTTGTTTTCAAGAGTACCAGTTTTCTTGTCAATCTTTGAGCTCCAGAGTGACTTGCCATCGCTCTGTGAATTAATCTAATTCGCAAAAGGTTTGTAATTGGTTGATTCAAGATTTATATATGTGTTTAATAATTTTACTTGATCAGGATATTTAAAAGAGAACTTCTGTATCTGTGAAATTCAAGGTATATTACAGTACTCACATGTAGCACCTCAAGTTTTTCATCATATGTTATCTGCCCAATGATCATAAAATAACGAGATTTGCTTCATCTCCTTTCGTTTCTTGAATAATAAAACATTAAGTCTTAATATCATATATAACAATTAACGTCTGCTTTCCTTTTATTCGAAATAATGTATTCCCCTTTTACAATTCTATGTTTTCTAAGGATGAAAACGAACTAGAATATTTCTTTTTATAAATACCTTAAAGATAGGAATAACATGGTATCTTACATTTCTTATTTTTAAAGTGGGAATAATCCTTAAATACAGTAAAATTTTACCCCCAATACCAATTTTCCCTTTCATAATTTTGAGGATTGCTCTACAACAGCTCTCTCTCTCTCTCTCTCTCTCTCTCTCTCTCTCTCTCTCTCTCTCTCTCTCCATTTTTTTGAGAGAAATTTATGAACCTAATGTAAGTTAGCTAATGAAACTTTATAGATTAAATGTTAAAGAAAGTAATGAAATATATGTCAATGATCATCCAATGAACAAGAAAAATCTGATACCTCGGTTGGGGAGAGTGAAGGTATTATGATTCAAGTTAATAAAGGGCTAGATATTAAATATATCATTTCTTCAGGGACGTAGTGCCACAGAATTGTGTCTATTGCATAACGATCTTTGCAACGTTCTTTTCTGACCTTGTAATTGCTTTAAATTATTTTAAATTATTTTTTTCTTTAACGCTTATCACTTCAACGGTATCTGTGCTGATACCCCAAGTTGCAGTTGAGCACAGAATAAATCCTAGAGCTAATCCAGTCGTTAATATATCATGAACAAGGAATGATTGCCAATGTTAATGAATGTTAAATGAAAGAATAAGATAAAGTATATAGATTATTGGAAGTATAAGGGAAATAAAGAGTGTGTCATGAAGTATTTGTGAATTGAAGTAAAGCCTATCTTATTAGATATACTCGATTTAAATGCTCCAGCTCATAATTTTTTTTTTAAATTAAATAGTCCAGCTCATTAGGTATTTGTTTATGAAAATGTACTCAGAGTAAATTTTAATGATATTAAAGTGTCAGTTTGTTGTTATGGATTTAACAGAAACAAGTATATATATATATATATATAGATATATACGTATATATATATATATATATATATATATTCATATATATATATATTCATATATATACTGTATATATATATATATATATATATATATATAATTGCTCATAATATTTTGGGAAATAGAAATAATCTATGACAGGTGTTGAAGTTAACCCCAAAAACTTTGATTGTTAATGAATCATTAACTATAGATCTACTGGATAAAACAAAAGAATCTAAATAGTGGGGGCTGTTGATTGATATTAGAAAGGATCTTTCGTTAATTAGGACTTTCTGAGGCGACATCAGTGAATTGCATAATTAGAATGAAAATTTTAATTTCTTGGATCATTAAAACCTTAGCTTAAAGGGTTTCTGTTTAGGCTAAAGGGAGGGAGAACATAGCTTAAAGGGTTTCTGTTTAGCTAAAGGGAGGGAGAAATATAGAATCATAGAGTGAGCTACATAAGAGCGTATTTCTGATTATGTATAAAAATAGATGTGATATTAAACTAGATGCATTTTAATGGTCAATCCAATCTAGGGAAGTTCCTTAATTTATAGGTACTTTAAGCATTCTAGCAATCTCTCTCTCTCTCTCTCATCTCTCTCTCTCTCTCTCTGTGTGTGTGTGTGTGTGTGTGTGTGTGTTACATAAATATACCTTGAATATCTTGAAGAATAACTTGCTAATTGTTAAAATTACTTGGAGATTTTGTAAGTATTTTATAACAGGGTTGATTTATGAAGTTCTCTTTTATCTTAACTTGATACTCACCGCCAATTTCAGAGCTCCCCTCCCCATCTTTGATCCTTCCTTATCCCAAATTTGGAAATGTTTTAAAAATACCAAAGATTCTCACCTTATATGGCTGATGAGTCTCCCACTGGCCCCCTCCTCTTTGAGCATCAGCATTTGCCATATTATTCCTCACTATAAAAAGGGCTGAAGGGTTCATGAGGTAGATCCTGATCTTAACTAGAGTTACCACTTGTTCTTTTGGACTGTTATTTTATTCCCCATGTACAGAATTGGTTCATTCTTTTACTGGTGTCTTGAGAGCTGTAGCTCAATGTGTTTGCTTGAATATATTGTTCTTGTCAAAGGCCGATAGCCTGTTTTGGTAAATATTTTGGATTTTAGTCTGCTTATTGATCCAGTTGTCTTGTCAGTGTAGGTTTTATCCTGACAGCTAAAGTCATGAAAAATTATTGCTGTGTTATCCCATTGTTAATTTGCTCAGAAGCCTCAAATTCTTCTAATTTTAATGGTTTATCAGATTTTATCATATGTTATTAAAAATTTTGCTTAAATCTAATATTTCAAAATATTTAAGAAGCTTATATTGTAGGAGGTTATAATGTCAAATGTACAGGTTTTGGTGATATTTAATTTTTTAGCTAATCTGTGTACACTTGAGTCAATGACAAAAACATCAAATTTATTATGAACTGTGTAATGCAAGTAGTGAAATATCTGTGTAATGTATAAGGATTGTGATTCATTATGCTCCAGACATGTTTGTGCTCTTTTTGAAGTTAATGTGTAATCAATGATAACAATGAATTCCAAATATTTTGTATAAAAACTTCAAGTTCCAGTATGAAATGTTTAAGATTAATAATTATTGTACTTAAAGTAAGTTTTTGAAGAAATTTAGTAAGAGTGTCATTTTCAAGTCTTAAATTTCAGAGCTTTCTATTATGGCGAGATACCTGGGCTCTCTGAAAAGGTGCACAGCTCGGTTCATAAATTCTATTTTGTTTCTTGTCTCCTGTCATTTGTGCCCTTGACATAAAGGAGGGATAAATAACACTTTGGTCATTTTACATTAATTGTGTAATAACTTTTTGAATATCTTGTAGTTGAGGGGGAAGCTGTCTAGGTTTAGGTGTGTGTGTGTGTGTGTGTGTGTGTGTCTGTGTGTGTGTGTGCCTGTTTGTGTTGTTTAATGGGTGGGAAAACCGACTTAGTATGAAGAATAGGTTTATAAATCATTGATGAAGAATTTCGTCAGGTTTAAGTGTTTTAAATTAAGTGCTATTTTCCTAGTTTTATTGCAAAAGATTTTTTTTTCTTCATTGGTCAAGGTAAGAATGTTGTATTTCCATAAAATAGGTTTTTTTACGTATCGTCTTAACAAGTGTTTTAATTTAAGCGTTGATTTCTAGGTAGCTTTTTAGTTAATGCAATACTGATGTGCAAAAATATTCCTGCCTTCAAACAATATCCTTCCTTGCAGGAAAATTCAAAACTTTGTAAGAGACATACTAAGTATTTTACACTTGCAAAGTTCACAATAATTGGAATAACATATTCAAAAGTTTGTTAATGCCTTAAATGTAGAGAATTTAAAATCCGCTTTATTCCTCTTCTTAACTCTTTATATATCTTGACAATGTACAAATGTTTTAAGATTATTAATCTATACACTGGATCGTGGACAGATTCATTCCTGACATCTTTAGTGTAGCTATTTTAGCTTCTTTTCGTTTGTTAGACTACCTGGCCTTCTGGATTTTTTTTTTTATTTCATTTGATAACTATCATCAACCTATCTTGAACTTTAACTACAAGTGTAATGATTAATGATTACTCACAAAGTAATAACAAACCTTACTCATTATTTGTTATGAATATCTCAAGGAAAAAGAAAGAAAATACTTATTGATGTCTAACGAAACTAATGAAAGTAAAGTCATTTTGAAAAGGGGTACAATTTAGAATTTTATTGTAAAATATTAAAAGGAGTACAATTTTCAATTTCACAATACAATAGGTTATGTCTTTCGATGTCTCTTAATGTTTCAATCTTGCCAAAAAAACAAACCTTACTCATTATTTGTTATGAATATCTCAAAAAAAAAAAAATACTTATTGATGTCTAACGAAACTAATGAAAGTAAAGTCATTTTGGAAAGGGGTACAATTTAGAATTTTATTGTAAAATATTAAAAGGAGTACAATATTCATTTTCACACTACAATAGGTTATGTCTTTCGATGTCTCTTAATGTTTCAATCTTGCCAAAAAAACAAACCTTTGACCTTGCAATTCATTATTTTTGTGCCCACAGTCTTCAAGAATACAATTGAGCTTAGAGTGATTTGAGATTTAAATGGAAGATTTTAAGATTAGATTAAAAGTGGTAGATGGAACTGCAAAAGTAATGAAATATGGGCAAATTGAATATTGCATAACAAAGTAAAGATCAGTACTGTATTACACTTTTGTTCCACGACTCGATGAAATAGAGTAACTCTCTCTCTCTCTCTCTCTCTCTCCTCTCTCTCTCTCTCCTCTCTCTCTCTCTCTTAAAAGCCAGAACGGGTAGTCCTTTCTCTCTCTTAAAAGCCAGAATGGGTAGTCCTCTCTCCTGAAAACCAGAAAGGGTACTCTCTCTCTCTCTCTCTCTCTCTCTCCTCTCTCTCTCTCTCTCTCTCACTCTTAAAAGCCAGAAGGGGTAGTCGTCTCATAAAAACCAGAAAGGGTGGTCTCTCTCTCTCTCTCTCTCTCTCTCTCTCTCTCTCCCTCAAAAACCAGAAGGGGTAGTCGTCTCTCATGAAAACCAGAAAGGGTAGTCTCTCTCTCTCTCTCTCTCTCCTCTCTCTCTCTCTCTCTCTTAAAAACCACAATGGGTAGTCGTCTCTCATGAAAACCAGAAAGGGTAGTCTCCCTCTCTCTCTCTATCTCTCTCTCTCTCTCTCTCTCTCTCTCTCTCTCTCTCTCTCTCTCTCTTAAAAACCACAAGGGGTAGTCGTCTCTCATGAAAACCAGAAAGGGTAGTCTCTCTCTCTCTCTCTCTCTCTTAAAAACCAGAACGGGTAGTCCTCTCTCCTGAAAACCAGAAAGGGTACTCTCTCTCTCTCTCTCTCTCTCTCTCTCTCTCTCTCTCTTTCTCTCTCTCTCTCTCTTTCTCTCTCTCTCTCTCGAAAACCAGAAAGGGTGCTCTCTCTCTCTCTCTCTCTCTCTCTCTCTCTCTCTCTCTCTTGAAAACCAGAAAGGGTGCTCTCTCTCTCTCTCTCTCTCTCTCTCTCTCTCTCTCTAAACCAGAAGGGAGTAGTGCCAGCTGTGCACCTGTGCACCTCACAGGATTTTCTGTTGGCGTTATTGGCAGTGTTCCTTTAGGCCTTATTTGCACTAGCTTTATTAACCTTCAACTCTACCTTCCTCCTTCCCTACCTTCATTCGTCTATCTTGCCGTACAAGCTCTTATAATGTTTACTTCAAAGTGAAGGCCCCAGCTCGGGGCTACATTACTAAATTCAGTCCAATCTCCCCTCACGTAATGTTTCTATTTATCTATTTTATTTTTTTTTTATTTCTTATAGGTAGCGATTTCAATTGTTCTTCATGTAACTTAGACTCTAAGATTGTTATTCATCGCACATCAGTATATCAAAAAGATTAAGTAAATTTCGATCCTAGATATCAGCGTCTGAATTGATTATTATAAGAATTTACAAATATTGAATGTTGGGAACTTTTACTATTTTTCTCAAAAATTTTTCAAAAATATGAAAAAAAAAAATTTTTATAGCATTTTTTTGCAAGGACGTACCGGTACGTCCATGGGGGTAAAGGGATGAGTTTTATGAAATGTACAAGTACGTCCTTTGGGGGTAAAAGGGATAAATGTTATGAATTCCACTGCAATGAATGAGTGATTGTTGTGCTAGTATTGAGTGATTGGTTTTGAGATTCTTATGGAGAGGTTAGGTTGTTCTATTGTTTATTTCCTTTCAATAGGTCATGTCCCAAGATGGCCATGGGAAGCGAGTTGTTTTTATCAGTATTTCCTTAAAGATTTCAGACTGAAAGGATTTTAGTTACGGATTTTTTTATGTAGGTAGGTACAAATTAGGACTGCTGGTTTTTCAAATAGAATTATGGTAGGTTTTGTTTTGTAATTTACGTAGCGTAGCTTCTGAAGGAATTTCATTTAACTGTGACAAAGTAAGAAATATACTTTATCCATTTTGTAAGTAAAACACCCAGCCAGTCAGCCCATTGGCAAGCTTCAAATTCGTTTCTTAAAACAATTTATTTTTTCCAAGATTATAGAACTCTCAGCTTCACTCCCAAGAACGTAGGATCCACAGCTTCACTCCCAAGAACGTAAAACCCTCAGCTTCTTTTCTAAGAACGTAAAACCCTCAGCTTCTTTCCCAAGAACGTAGAACCCTCAGCTTAACTCCCAAGAACGTAGAACCCTCAGCTTCACTCCCAAGAACGTAAAAACCCACAGCTTCACTCCCAAGAACGTAGAACCCTCAGCTTCTTTCCCAAGAACGTAGAACCCTCTGCTTCACTCCCAAGAACGTAGAACCCTCAGCTTAACTCCCAAGAACGTAGGACCCACAGCTTCACTCCCAAGAACGTAAAACCCACAGCTTCACTCCCAAGAACGTAAAACCCTCAGCTTCTTTCCCAAGAACGTAGAACCCTCTGCTTCACTCCCAAGAACGTAGAACCCTCATCTTCACTCCCGAAATCGTAGAACCCTCAGCTTCAGCAAACAGAGCATATGAAAAAAGATGCAATTTTAAAAGTTTTTAAATACATCTTGGTATAGATTAATGAACATATTAGAGTAAAAAAATTACTTGAAATTTCAGTATAGGCCTAAATATTGTAGATTTTCTAAGGTGACTATGTTTTTAAAATAAAAATTTAGTTTTTCATATGAATCAATAATGAAGAAATGCTTTAAAGATTGAAGTCACTTTGGAGGAATGAGGTAATAATCATAATCTACTGAACTATCTAATAAGAATGTTTCAGTCCTCATAATAAATAACGAAAGATAATACTTAATCTTTTTGTTTATAGAGATTTGAGTTTGACACTTTCTTTAATAGCATATATTTTCCTAACTATAATTAACTCATATAGAAGTTATGTTTGCAGGTCCTGTGTTTGTCTATCAGTTTTTATTCTGAATTAAAACCCGTAATTGATTTAAATTTTATATATATAAATATAAATATATATATATAACGATATATAATTGTCTTATATATATTTATATATTATATATATATATATATATATATATATATATATATATATATATATATATATATATATATATATATATATATATATATATATATATATATATATATATATGTTATCTAATATCCGTTTATCATGTGTTAATTTATTCAAGAGGATGTCATACTTTGCTAGCGTTATCTCTGTCTGTCTGTCGGTCGTGTTTGAGCTCGTTCTTACTGTATAACATTAAAAGAAAATAAACTTAATTTCAATTTGGGTTCATCTAATGACTGTTAATAACTGAAATTCAGAATGTATGAAATTATTTTAATCACTAAAAATAGCTTGATCATAACTTTTCGAACGTAACTCAGTGTATAAATAATAAGTTTCACAGGACCTGCGTGAAATACGTAATAAAGAATTATCTCCCCTGAATATTGGCTGAGGATTATTTGGTAAAGGAATATATGCTCTTCATGGTATGATAAATGTTTATTAGCAGAGGATAGTATGGGAAATATATTCATTTATGAGATAAGTTTAGTATTATGAATAGTTATAAGATGATAATATATTAGAGGTTTATATGCTGAGGATAATATATTGTAGTAAGAGATTATAAGCTTAAGATGGTATTTAGTGGTGTTGACTTCATTCAGTTCTCTGGGTGTGTAAAACAATTGAATTTCTAAGAGCAGGCCTATTGTAAAATTTTTGAGGTATTAGTTGTAGGCCTAAGTTTATTATTAGGAGTTATATAAACTTAGACAATTCTCTAGGTGTATAAAACAAATCTCTGAGTATTGTGAATTTTTGTGATATTGGTTGTAGGCCTAAGTTTATTATTAAGGGTTATATAAACTTAGAATTAAATCTTAATATATCTCAAACTGTAGTTAGATATTTAGTTAGAATAACGTTTCATAAAACTGTTCATTCGTTTGTTAAAAGAAAACCACTTTCATGTTTATTTTTTCTATTTTCATAGTTATATAAACTTTATATTATATGGTTTAGAATAGTGCCATTAGCTTTATAAAGTGTTCCAGGTTAAATTAGCTTTAACGTTTTAATTAGGGTTTGTATTTGAAAACTTTATTACACAGCTAAAGTGAATCAGGTGTCCACATGTAAGACGAATGTGTACTTCGGTCCGATCTGGCTGTCTGTTAGGAGGAGTAGCAAGGATGGTCAGGGCAGTAGTCTTACGTATGTCTTCTCTTTTACCCGACTCAATCATGTGCATGAAATGGGACGAGACAGGGAGGCAAATATGGCATTTGTGAATCTTGTCTGCTTTTGAGTGAGCTTTAGGTGTCTGTAGTATTGGATCGCTCTCTGAGATTGAACAAAGGCTTGAAAATGACTCTCTTACTATTTTTAGAGTTTTAATTTGGTTTCCATTTTAGAAATGTTAATGATTACTTCTTGTGTAAGAGTATAATTCAATGTTTCATCAAAGAATTAACGTAATTATGATAGCTTGAATCTGCTTTATAGTGATGTAAATAATGATGTAAATGTTTTACCATTTAACTTAAGGAGAGCTTCAGACTATCCCTGAAGCCTTTAAATCACAATCCTGATATCATTGTTTGTAAAATTATTAATAAAAAAAAAAGAAGGAAAAGGAAAGCATTCAAGGGCCTAGTAACATTGCTTCATCAGAAAAGAAAAAAAAATTGCATTAAGTTTCTGGTTACTAGGTGGGACAGGGGATGGCCTTGGTGGGCTTTCCTTTTCCTCCTTTATTTATTAATAATTTTATATTTCTATTAGATAAAAAACTACTTCATTACAGAGTCATGCAATGTGTAACCCCAAATGCTGAGCTTCGAACGTATCTACGTTTTCAAAGAAAGAAAATGTAGAAAACGGATACTCCGGATATACAAAGAAAACGAAATATTTGTCAGTTCACAACATTGGATGAAGGGTGACTCAACTAGGGGCCATTCTTTGTCGATTTGTGAGCTTAATGACAAATGTCAAGTTTTCTCTTTATCTAGGGAGTTTAAAACGGGCTTTCATGAGTTTGATGTATGTCATTGACTTCATAGTGTTTGTATTCAATTATATAACTAAACTGATTACGTTGAAACCTGTCTCATGTGACGTTAAATCTTCTACAATAAAAGTCTTTAACGAATTTTCTAAGCTTTCATTTAGCCGTATTGTGTCAGTTGGAAGGTTCGAGTACATATTTAGGTATACTTTCGTACCTAAAATCTTAATTCAATAACGAAGTTATTGAATTAAGAGGCTTTTGAGGAATATTAACTAATGGAAATAACAATGCCATTTATTATTGACTTTAGTCAGGAAAAAATCTATAAGACAACTGGATTAATAAGTGGACTTTGATCCAAAATGAAATACCGAGATACAGCTCGGCCATCTTGACGTAGTACTTTATATTCATACAACACTGGTACTGCTGCTCCCATACCCCAGTAGGGGGGAGTGAACGAACTCTGTATGGTGGGGGGGGGGGGGTTCAATAACAGTCCAAACGAACAAGTGGCTGGTTAGGAGAGAGGATTATTTCATGAGCCTTTTGGCCCATTTTTCTTGGGGAATAAGGCATTTTCTGCTGCTAGAAGGGGTAGGGGGCCGTATAGGGAGAACACTCTGTCATATGAGGTTTCATTTAGGGAAAATACTCAACCAATTCGTTTTCTTTTTCTTTATTTCTTTTTTATTTTTCCCATCTTTTATAATTTTTCCATGTTCTTTATATTTTCATTTCAGGTTTTCTTATTGTATACTAGGGTAACTTTAATAAAAATTATATAACTTTCATATGCATTTTATTTCGAAAAGATTACAATATTCAAATACGTTGAAGTATATATAAATATAGAAAAAAATATACATATATAACAATCACAAAGTTTTGAAATTTTCCAATCAAGTGACATGCCCTATTAAACTGTCTAAATCCCCAAAAAAATATTTTTCAAAGAAGTTGAAATGATTATCTCAAATAGTTTGTAAATAATAGGTGCTTGATAAGTGTCGTCTGTTGCATAGATAATTGATATAGACGAAAATACTTGAATATACAGGAGCAAGGGTCCCGAATGACAATTAATGGCAAAAAAGGGAAACGTCATTACTAATGGTAAAACTACTATTATACCAAAGTAGTAAAGGTTGATGTCCTACAATTGGACGTCAGTACTTAGTAATACGATCATTACTCACTATTTTCATATCTTAGGCTCATAGTCAAGAGCTGGGAATTATTTACTCTTGGTATAGTGCAAATATCTTGTCCTAAACCTGATTAATAAACCCTTCCCAGCTCTGACCATTATGAACCTAGGATATGACAATAATTGTCAGCCGTGTCCATATACTAAACATTGACGACCAAATGCTGGACCATTTAATTCATTATGTAGTTGTACCATTAGCAGTATTCACTTTTTAGCCATAAGTTATCTTTCAGGACCCTTGCTCTTGTATCTGCAAGTATTTTCATCCATACCAATTTTTCCTATACAATTGACATTATTTAGTAGCACTCATTATTCAAAAAGTATTTCAAATTCTAACCACTCTACAGTTATGAGTTAAACAAGCATTTTACAAGCATCTTACGTCCCAAGTTTTAATGATTAATATTTGATAAACTAGTAAATGACAGAACATAGCTTTATATATAAAGAGCAACTGGTTTTAAGCTTATGATATCTGCTTGGCTACCTAAATGTGAAAAAAATCCTTAATCGCCATTTTCAATTCACGTCCTATTTATAGTTTTTATTGGACTTGAAAAGCAATATTACCCAAAAAACATTTGATAGGTTAACATAATAATCTACATTTCGATTATTATAGAAACTTTCAATCCCAAAACTACGATCTAATCTCTTGACATTATAATTTCAAAAGTACTGAACTTTAAAAGTATCAAAATGCTATATTCAAAATAAATCTCTCTGGCATTCACTAAATGTCAAGAAGAAAATAATTTTTTTCTTTTAAGCCTACAGTGAATTATTCTTCCACATCAGTGCTATATGTGCAAATCCCCTTTTCTGGCAATTTCTTCCTTTCTTGCAATTCCCCCCTTCCTGCAATTAATCCCTTCCTGCAATTCCTCCCTTCATGCAACTCTTCCCTTCCTGCAACTCCTCTTTCTCACAATTCTCCTTTCCTGCAATTCCTCTATTTCTCACAATTCTCCCTTCCTGCAATTACTCTTTTCAAAATTCCCCCTACCTGAAACTCTTCCCTTCCTGCCATTTCTCATTTCTCATAATTCCACCTTCTGCAATTACTCTTCTACAATTCCCCATTCCTGCAACTACTCCCTTTCTTGCAATTCCTCTCTCAAAATTCCACCTTCTGCAATTACTCCCTTTCCACAATTCCCCCTTCCTGCAATTCCTCCCTTTCTTGCAATTCCTCTTTCTCACAATTATAACTTCTGCAATTACTCCCTTTCTACAATTCCCCTTTCCTGCAATTACTCCCTTTCCACAATACCCCCTTCCTGCAATTACTCCCTTCCTGTAATTCCCCCTTCCTGCAATTCCTCTTTCTCACAATTCCAACTTCTGCAATTACTCCCTTTCCACAATTCCCCCTTCCTGCAATTCCTCCCTTCCCGCAATTACCCCCTTTCCTGTAATTTAAGAAATGATGATTTGAAAATGCTTCACTGATGTCTTCCTCCTCTTAAAACTATGATAAAAAACTATGCTTCCCCAGAACTCAAATTACTATTTCTTTTATAAAACCATTTTGATATAAATTCAAGCTTGTAAAATCCTTCAAACTAAAGCTGTTACTAACTATATGGGCTATATTCTAGAAGAGTACAAGGTAGTTAATTACATCTTTTGTATAGATATGCTAAGCTTAAAACCAATACACAAGAGATTTTACACTTTTGACAATTATGTCAATGTTTTGAAACAAAGATGCTCGTTCACTGGATTGCAGAAAAAAAATACATGAACAGGATATGCTACTGCAAATAAGCATTTGGAAAGTAAGTAGTTTCGAGAATTATTAAAATATTGACATTTTTTGTAAAATTATTAATTTTACGAAAAAAAAAACAAACATTTGATATGAAGTTTTGATATCAAACTTACAAACACCTTGGAAAAGTTTCCAGACAATCTAAAATTTATCTTTTATTGTGAATATAACCTTAATTCTAAGATGTGAGAGAGAGAGAGAGAGAGAGAGAGAGAGAGAGAGAGAGAGAGAGAGAGAGAGAGAGAGAGAGAGAGAGAGAGAGAGAGAGAGAGAGAGAAATACACGATTCCCTTCACAAATATTCAAAATGATTCTATTCATGACTTTCCTTACTACTTGTTATACAAGATTACACACAATTGCTCGTAAGAAATCTAAACTTAAGTAAAAAGTAAAATCTTGATTTAGTTAACCCTTCGTCTCACTTTATTCTAGGACAAATTATTCAAATTACCGGGTCTTTCTTTGAAATTTTCATTTAAGCAATACATTATTGCAAGAGGGAAGGATATATGTAGACTATTTTGGAACAAAATGTCAAATTCCTCCATTTTTTACTTTTCTAGTGTATTAAATAATAACAATACTTATGCACGTGTTGGTTACTGAAATATGATAAGCTATTCCCCTCCCCCACCCAGGAAAGAGAGCGTGCCACACTTTTTTGGCCAATAGCTTCTAAGAAAATAGAGAGCCACACTCTTTTGGCCAATAGCTTCTAAGAAAATAGAGAGCCACACTCTTTTGGCCAATAGCTTCTAAGAAAATAGAGAGCCACACTCTTTTGGCCAATAGCTTCTAAGAAAATAGAGCGCCACTCTTTTTTGGCCAATAGCTTCTAAGAAAATAGAGCGCCACACTTTTTTGGCCAATAGCTTCTAAGAAAATAGAGAGCCACACTTTTTTGGCCAATAGCTTCTAAGAAAATAGAGAGCCACACTTTTTTGGCCAATAGCTTCTAAAGAAAATAGAGAGCCACGCTTTTTTGGCCAAGAGCTTCTAAAGAAAATAGAGAGCCACGCTTTTTTGGCCAAGAGCTTCTAAAGAAAATAGAGCGCCACACTCTTTTGGCCAATAGCTTCTAAGAAAATAGAGCGCCACACTTTTTTGGCCAATAGCTTCTGAGAAAATATAGAGCGCCACACTTTTTTGGCCAATAGCTTCTAAGAAAATAGAGAGCCACACTTTTTTGGCCAATAGCTTCTAAGAAAATAGAGAGCCACACTTTTTTGGCCAATAGCTTCTAAGAAAATAGAGAGCCACACCTTTTAGGCCAATAGCTTCTAAGAAAATAGAGAGCCACACTTTTTTGGCCAATAGCTTCTAAGAAAATAGAGCGCCACACTTTTTTGGCCAATAGCTTCTAAGAAAATAGAGAGCCACACTTTTTTGGCCAATAGCTTCTAAGAAAATAGAGAGCCACACTTTTTTGGCCAATAGCTTCTAAGAAAATAGAGAGCCACACTTTTTTGGCCAATAGCTTCTAAGAAAATAGAGAGCCACACTTTTTTGGCCAATAGCTTCTAAGAAAATAGAGAGCCACACTTTTTTGGCCAATAGCTTCTAAGAAAATAGAGAGCCACACTTTTTTGGCCAATAGCTTCTAAGAAAATACAGCGCCACACTTTTTTGGCCAATAACTTCTAAGAAAATAGAGAGCCACACTTTTTTGGCCAATAGCTTCTAAGAAAATAGAACGCCACACTTTTTTGGCCAATAACTTACAAGAAAATAGAGAGCCACACTTTTTTGGCCAATAGCTTCTAAGAAAATAGAGAGCCACAGTTTTTTGGCCAATAGCTTTTAAGAAAATAGAGAGCCACACTTTTTTGGCCAATAGCTTCTAAGAAAAGAGAGAGCCACACTTTTTTGGCCAATAGCTTCTAAGAAAATAGAGAGCCACACATTTTAGGCCAATAGCTTCTAAGAAAATAGAGAGCCACACTTTTTTGGCCAATAGCTTCTAAGAAAATAGAGAGCCACAATTTTTTGGCCAAAAGCTTCTAAGAAAATAGAGAGCCACACTTTTTTGGCCAATAACTTCTAAGAAAATAGAGAGCCACACTTTTTTGGCCAATAGCTTCTAGGATAATAGAGAGCCACACTTTTTTGGCCAATAGCTTCTAAGAAAATAGAGAGCCACGCTTTTTTGGCCAAGAGCTATTAAGAAAATAGAGAGCCACATTTTTTTGGCCAATAACTTACAAGAAAATAGAGTCACACTTTTTTGGTCAATAGCTTCTAAGAAAATAGAGAGCCACACTTTTTTGGCCAATAGCTTCTAAGAAAATAGAACGCCACACTTTTTGGGCCAATAGCGTCTAAGAAAATAGAGAGCCACACTTTTTTGGCCAATAGCTTCTAAGAAAATAGAGAGCCACACATTTTAGGCCAATAGCTTCTAAGAAAATAGAGAGCCACACTTTTTAGGCCAATAGCTTCTAAGAAAATAGAGAGCCACACATTTTAGGCCAATAGCTTCTAAGAAAATAGAGAGCCACACTTTTTTTGGCCAATAGCTTCTAAGAAAATAGAGCCACACTTTTTTGGCCAATAGCTTCTAAGAAAATAGAGCCACACTTTTTTGGACAATAGCTTCTAAGAAAATAGAGCCACACTTTTTTGGCCAATAGCGTCTAAGAAAATAGAGAGCCACACTTTTTTGGCCAAAAGCTTCTAAGAAAATAGAGAGCCACACTTTTTTGGCCAATAGCTTCTAAGAAAATAGAGAGCCATACTTTTTTGGCCAATAGCTTCTAAGAAAATAGAGAGCCACACTTTTTTGGCCAATAGCTTCTAAGAAAATAGAGAGCCACACTTTTTTGGCCAATAGCTTGTAAGAAAATCATCTTATACCTTTTATGAGAACATAGTCTTAGATTCTAAGAGGACACAGACCTAAAATCTAAGAGAACACAGACCTAGATTTCACTTTTTGTCAAAGAACATTCAATGACAGTTACTAAATAATTTGGTGACAAGTCTCTCGAGAGAAATGAAATGGTATACAGAGATGAAACGTTATAGATAACAAAAGATGAAATGGTATAAAGGCGTGAAAGGGTAATATAGACAAAAAGATGAAAGTGTATACACAGACAAAGATGAAACGATATAAAGTTAATATAATTAAAGGTTATAATCACATGCAATTTAACATGCAATTCAATATACATCAATATACAGACTGTAGAATGAATTTCAACCAATCGCTCAAATTATGATTAATGTTAATTATCCCTTCATTCAGTCACATTTGGATAACTTATTTACAGCATTTTACACAATTCTAAAAATGATAATGCCATCTAGAGGAAATTGACATTTGATTTAACAGGTAATTAATCAAAACTGAAAACTTAACCAGGAAAATCCCAAGCAAAAACTCCTCCCTCAATTACATTTGATGTCTTAATTGGTTGTTAGTTAAATTTCCTCTATTTAAAAAAATACTTTCAATAATACACAAAAAATCAATTAATTCATGATCGCATAATATTACCGGCTAATTATTCTAACAGGTAATAGTTCATCATCATTCAGTATATCAGGTATCCACCACTTAGTTTAAAGCAAACTAAACGAGCAATTGATAATCAGAAAATTGCAATCAGAATTTCCAGTGGAAAAACTCAAATGTTGATCTAGACCTAATTCTTGGTGTTTACAGTCTACTATAAAAAATAGCCATACCTATCTATGGGATATAAATGGAATGACCATAAAAGTTAGTAATTGGTATTAAGCCTAAGGGATATAAATGCTATGACCATCATAACAATGATTGCTATTAAACCTAAGGCTATAAATGGAGTGACCATCGTAACACAGTGATTTCCATTGAACTTATTGGAATATCAATGGAGGAACTATTGTAACATTCATTGCTATAGAACAAATAAAATATAAATGGAGGGACCATCGTAACACATGGCCCACAAAATTGGTCAATTGAGCATTTCATGATATTTGCAATATAGTAGTGTTGTTATTATGCTCCAGAAATGCTTGATGATAGACTGGCCTCTTCAGTTGAGACTATTTGGTTCTTCCTTGAAAACTTTCTGTAAACTTTTCCTGTTAAAAATCGCTGCTGATCTTCATCGTAAGTGCATACTTGCCGTTTAATTTTCTGCATTGAGCTGGAGAATATACGTACTTTCCTCCTTTTTTTTTTTTAGAGTTATAGTCTGAAAAATAAATAAAGGATGTTAATTGCAGAGATATGGATCTCTACTTAAATATTTGACTATGCACTTCTATATTAAGCCTATACTTTAAAAAAAACTATTCTGCATGATCAACTATAAATACAAAATATTCCAATGTATTAAAAACCAAATAGAGGAAATAATAAAATAAAACATATCCATGAGACCAAAATAATATCTCGTAAACGGGGAAAAATATTGTCTTCTATATCCTAATACTGTAAGGAAATATCAAACTACCTTATTGACTGACCTCAGGTCATCCAATGTCTAATAGGAGCTTCCACTAACCCTTAGGAGCTTCCCCTAACGCTTAGGAGCTCCCCAATAAACCTTAGGAGCTGCCCCTGATCCTTAGGAGCACCCCAATAAACCTTAGGAGCTACCCCTAATCCTTAGGAGCTCCCGCCTAATCCTTATGAGCTCCCGCCTAATCCTTATGAGCTCCCGCCTAATCCTTAGGAGCTCCCCACTCAACCTTAGGAGCTCCCCCCTAATCTTTAGGAGCTCCCCCTAATCCTTAGGAGCTCCCCCCGATCCGTAGGAGCTCCCCCTAATCCTTAGGAGCTCCCCCCTAAACCTTAGGAGCTCCCACTCTAATCCTTAGAAGAACCCCTAATCCTTAGGAGCTCCCACCCTAATCCTTAGGAGCTCCCACCCTAATCCTTAGGAGCTCCCCCCAATCCTTAGGAGCTCCCCCCAATCCTTAGGAGCTCCCCCCAATCCTTAGGAGCTCCCCCTAATCCTTAGGAGCTCCCCCCCCCAATCCTTAGGAGCTCCCCCTAATCCTTAGGAGCTCCCCCCAATCCTTAGGAGCTCCCCCTAATCCTTAGGAGCTCCCCCCTAAACCTTAGGAGCTCCCACCCTAATCCTTAGGAGCTCCCCCTAATCCTTAGGAGCTCCCCCAATCCTTAGGAGCTCCCCCTAATCCTTAGGAGCTCCCCCCAATCCTTAGGAGCTCCCCCTAATCCTTAGGAGCTCCCCCCTAAACCTTAGGAGCTCCCACCCTAATCCTTAGGAGCTCCCCCTAATCCTTAGGAGCTCCCCCAATCCTTAGGAGCTCCCCCTAATCCATAGGAGCTCCTACCCTAATCCTTAGGAGCTCCCCCTAATCCTTAGAAGCTGCTCTTAATCTTTCAATTAATCCCTGAAATTTTCTCCAAGCGATACTAAAAATATTTATGAAAAATTGAATACACAAATTCTAAGGAAAAATAAGAATTATTGACACGAACAGTTTCAGGTGTAGAATATTACTTAGTATACGAGAGAACAGTTCACTGCAAATGAATGATTAAATGTAGTGCTTTCAATCTAATAAAAGGAAGAACTATCTGCTACTTCCTAAATTTATTAAGTAAATGGTTTTTGTAATTAAAATACCTTTTTAAATTTTCCTTATATATTGTCCAGATCCTCTAGAGCAACTGCAGCTATCTTATCATATCAAGTAATTAGTTAAAGTAGATTTTATAGTTAAATCTTCAATCAATTAACCATCTCATTACCTCTGCCAAGAAAGTTGGGAGGAGGCTATGTTTTTGCCCGTCTTTGTCTGTTTGTACATACATACATATACCAAGGCAATTCCCCCAATTTTGGGGGGTAGCCGACTTCAACAAATGCAACAAAACAAAAAGGGGACCTCTACTCTCTACGTTCCTCCCAGCCTGACAAGGGACTCAACCACGTTCAGCTGGTACTGCTAGGGTGCCACAGCCTACCCTCCCCCGTTATCCACCACAGATGAAGCTTCATAATGCTGAATCCCCTACTGCTGCTACCTCTGCAGTCATCTAAGGCACTGGAGGAAGCAGCAGGGCCTACCGGAACTGCGTCACAATCGCTCGCCATTCATTCCTATTTCTAGCACGCTCTCTTGCCTCTCTCACATCTATCCTATCACCCAGAGCTTTCGTCACTCCATCCATCCACCCAAAACCTTGGCCTTCCTCTTGTACTTCTCCCATCAACTCTTGCATTCATCACCTCCTTTAGCAGACAGCCATTTTCCATTCTCTCAACATGGCCAAACCACCTCAACACATTCATATCCACTCTAGCTACTAACTCATTTCTTACCCGGTTCTCACCCTCACCACTTCATTCATAACCCTATCTACTCGAGATACACCAGCCATACTCCTTACACACTTCATCTCAAACACATTCAATTTATGTCTCGCCATCAATTTCATTCTCCACAACTCTGATCCATACATCACAGTTGGTACTATCACTTTCTCATATAGAACTCTCTTTACATTCATGCTCAACCCTCTATTTTTTACTACTCCCTTAACTGCCCCCAACACTTTGCAACCTTCATTCACTCTCTGACGTACATCTGCTTCCACTCCACCATTTGCTGCAACAACGGACCCCAAGTACTTGAACTGATCCACCTCCTCAAGTAACTCTCCAGTCAACATGACATTCAACCTTGCACCACCTTCCCTTCACGTACATCTCATAACCTTACTCTTATCCACATTAACTCTCAACTTCCTTCTCTCACACACCCTTCCAAATTCTGTCACTAGTCGGTCAAGCTTCTCTTCTGTGTCTGCAACCAGTACAGTATCATCCGCAAACAACAACTGATTTACCTCCCATTCATAGTCATTCTCGTCTACCAGTTTTAATCCTCGTCCAAGCACTCGAGCATTCACCTCTCTCACCACTCCATCAACATACAAGTTAAACAACCACGGCGACATAACACATCCCTGTCTCAGCCCCTCTCTCACCGGAAACCAATCATACGCTTCATTTCCTATTCTAACACATGCTTTACTACCTTTGTAGAAACTTTTCACTGCTTACAACCACCTTCCACATTGCTTCCCTATCAACTCTATCATACGCTTTCTCCAGATCCATAAACGCAACATACACCTCCTTACCTTTTGCTAAATATTTCTTGCATATCTGCCTAACTGTAAAAATCCAATTCATACAACCCCTACCTCTTTTAAAACCACCCTGTACTTCTAAGATTGCATTCTCTAATTTATCCTTAATCCTATTAATCATTACTCTACCATAAACTTTTCCAACTACACTCAACAAGAAAACTTCCTGGCCACAATTTTACTTATAGAGTAGCGAAACTTTCAGGGATTATGAGTTATGTTTAAACGTGAAAGCGATTCAATTTTGAACGTCTGAGGTCAAAGGTCAAGGTCAAGCAAAAAGATGACCGAATTAACCGTATCTTAACCCCAAGTTCTCACATGGTTATAAAATAAGCTACCGTGGTGGAGGTCTGCCCTCAGGGTGCTCTTATAGTTCTACCTAGATTCACCATCTTACTAATATTGCATTGAACTATGAAACAGCTTATCACACTGATTCATTAACCTACTGTAGTCTCGATTATTAATAGTTTTTTTGTTCTTAATGTATATACTTCATCCAATGACTAACGTATTCACCACTGTTAAACTGGCAACCTCGTCTCATCATAGTCAAGGCTTTAACATGTCAAATCACAGAACAATAATACATGTCTTCTGCCCATAAATAATCAATGCTACCTTTCATATATCAAATTAATATTTCCAACATTATCCATTAACGATATAATCCTGCCTTTATCAACAATTAATTGCTATATCCTGCCTTTGTCCCTTGACCAAGCTATCACACTAACCAAATTACTAACCTTATTCTAAGTCAACAAATGAATTGTTGTTCGACTATTATATGTTTTTACATTACCGAATCTTTAGCAGGGGTCTGCATGACTCAATTAAAAGTTCATAGTATTTGGTACTCCTAATCTTAGCCTCAGGATATATATTGTAACAATTTGGAGACACACAATGTCTTAGCTTAAGCTGAGTATCCTGCAACCCTAAGAATTAATATCATGGAATTAGGTCTTAGAAGGTACCAACTTATGATCGGCACCCTCTAGGGCAGGATCGCATGTCCACACGTGGTTTTACTATCACAATCATACACAAAATAACAGTGACCAGGCAAGATAGGGAGACACCAAGCATACATGCGTATAACCAGTGGCTGAAGTCAAAGTGGCTTATGTTTACGCTGGCGAGGGGTAGGGTTTTCCCACCACAAACCAGTTACTACTGACACCTTGTTATGAAATTTAACAGCCGAGTTCTAGCCAAGCGGAAATCATAATCTTGTCAAAGGACGATGGTTTGTATTTGCGTAGGAACATAGGAAATCCACCACTATCATAATCTATTAACAATCAAATCACCACTGATCTATCAGTAATCCAATAATACTTTAGTCTTCTAACAAGAGCACTTAAAACCTTCGACTACCTCCATTAATTAAAATCTAGAATAAATAACTAACAAATGTCAATGCAGTAAAGAAAGTCAATCCTAGTGTAATCTACTAACAAGTAGACTTTGTCTTGAAAACTAAGAATGAAATTATAATTGAATTTAAATGTTACTCAATCCATAAACTTGCCTCTCCATTGACAATCTAGGATCATGAATCCATATAAGGGCAAATCCAATTTCAATTTCCTCAAAAGTCAATTAGACTTCAATCTGCTAAGAAGCCAACATTTATATTCCTAATACCATTCAACCCTAACGAACAATGCTCATTGATAAGCTTACCTTTAAAACTCCAGTTACTGCAGTAAGCTGGTTATCTTCATAGATTTAATGATCTTACTGAAGAACAGTAAAATTATAACCCTTCAATTCTCAGTGTATCATTGCTCACTGCTTAAAATGCACCTGAAATAAAATGAACATTTTTTAAAACACTCGAATTTTATATGATATCACAACAGAATATAACAAATTTTATCAATTATCTTAAAGGACCTTTCAAAAAGGAATGTTGCTGAATCAATGATATTAACGTATCGGCTCTCGTAAGTTTAGTTTTCAAAACTGACAACCAATTGCCAGATATTTTTCATTCAATGAACAATAATAATCTACTTATCCTTGATAATTATTTTTAGCTCAAACCATCAATTTTCATATATATCAACTTCTAAAATTCCACAATTATTAAGGATTCCAAGAGGGAAGCTGTTTTACAGGAAGGGATACCATAAAAAGTGTATTACACCATGTACAAATGACAGATAAACATAAATCACACTAAAAATATTGTGGTATGTGATGCCTAGGCTTTGGGTGCAAGAAACCTTGTGAAAGGCTGGGATACATCACATCTAAACCATATTCGCCTAACCTAACCCAGGGTGCTAGATGGTTGTTTTCATTTAATAGTGTCTTCACTGTGTAACTAACCCTTAATCAGTGATGCTATATTATCACTTGATGAATCTCACAGAGCTTCCTATGTACATCACAATTACCTTATTAAATACCATTATAATTAGATTGTATTCCCCAAAAAGCACTTGTGACATGTTGCAGCCGGCGAGTAAATGAAGATGACCTTGTAACCAAATATTTTTCACCAAAAGCACTCCATAGGCTTTAAGAAATGACTTGCCTAGAATATTTTGAGACCTGTAGCATAAAAATTTAAAAGTTCAATATGCTGTAGTTCAAAAGGTTAGTTAGTGAATATATCAGAAAAAGATTGAAATTTGCTAAACCCATGTGACAATAGCATAGATACAATTACTCACCACTAATTTCTAAAACAACAAAAAGTTGAGCCAACAATTTTTATTCTTTACATCTGTGTTGCTTTATATGTAAGTTATCATTCTTTTGCCCCTCTAAATTTAGAACAAAATATCCCCAAACAGTGAGTAATCAACCATTTTTTTATTAAGGAAACTCCTGGTGGGTACGTAGGTAAGGGTATGGCAGTCTAAGGGGAATAGGTAAAGATACATCAATGTAGGGGTTGGGGAAGATAAAGATACAGCAGTCTAATGTTGGGGGATTGATAAGGATATGGCACCCTGAAGGGGTGTTGCAAGGTGGGTGTAGCCCCAAGGGTAGATAAGGATACAGCTTTAAGGTTAGGTTTGGTGAGGAACTTTAGGTTAGATGGTGTTCTTGTGTTTTCTTTCCATTTCAAAATTATATTTTCATAATAAAATAAATTTTTTAATATACTTAACCGCTGGTTATATAATGGCTAAAGTCCCCGACGCCCACGGCAGAAAATTCAAAATCTCTTGCGCAGCTTAGCGCATTAAGACAGGTGTACCCCAGCGCCCTCGCGGTACCACAGGTAGAACTATACTCAACCAATTCAGATTTTCCATGCCCCATGGTCTCTAGAGGGGAGGAGGGTGGGTCTAAAAGTTTTATAACCAGCGGGTAAGTATATTCAAAAATTTATTTTATTATGAAAATATAATTTTTAAATATAAAACTTACCCGCTGGTTATATAATGGCTGATTGACACCCATTGGTGGCGGGTCAGAGATCGCTGCATAATTGGAAATTCACTCAAGAGTTACATAAACAACTTAAGTGGTTCTAACCTGATAAGGAAGCTGACAGCAATGCTCTGCCTCATTTTGTCTGCTATCCTTAGGAGATCCAGTGATCCAGTCGGAGCTGATGATCTCTAGGAGCTATCAAACGATACAACCACCTATGACATGACAGGACCTCAACTAATACTCTTGTTCCGGGCGCGCTCTAGGAACAAAATGACCACCTGACTAGGTCAAAGATTGTGGAAGATTGCCGACCAATCTTCACATACAATCATAATAATATATATAACAGTTCCAAGAGAAGAACAGGGGTACTAGGAATTTAGGGAAATGTAGTGGAGAATGTTTCACCTACTACTGCACTTCTTGTTGCAAGTGATCCCAAAACGTAGACGTCTTCATAGAGACTGAACACGGCAAAAGTAATGCAAGGCGAATACAGGATTACCCCTTCACAAGACCGTATACGCGATGCTTTGCAGAGAACAGTTTAGTTAAAAAATTACAGAAGTTTCTACAGCTCTAACTTCGTGAGTCTTTACTCTTTCAACCTCTTATGATCTGTCACCCAACCGTGTGGAAGAACCTTTGTAATCAAAGTCTCTACGAGATGACAGAATGTTTACACATGGATAGCGCAGGCTTTTTGACCATGCACCTAAGAGTTATGAATAGACTCTTAACTTCTTTGTTCTTGTCCCAATAAAACTTCGTTTTAATCGGGCAAAAAAATCTTCTCAGCCCATCACAAACCAAATTCGAGAGAATAGTGATCCCGAAAGATTTAGGCTATGGATGAGAAAGATGTTTATTAATGACCAAGAATCCAGGTTGCAAGGTACCTATGGCTTAACCAATGTGAAGTCCGTGTTCTTGCTAAAAGAGTGAACTTCATGGACTCTCAACTATGGTAGACCTACTCAGTGTGTCTCCAAAGTTAGGCCTTAAAAAGAAACAAAGTGTAAAGGGTCGGATCTGTCACTACCGCGAAGCTCCAGAAATGAACCCTACATTTCAGGCTGGAGCATCTTGCTGATGCCTCCCAGTCCTCTCAAATGATCTGATATGATCTATAGAGTCTCTATTTGATAGAACCAATCTTCTGCGTCTGAAGACAAACGCCCGCATATTCCTGTACCCTTTGATGGTGGAGGAGGGAAGAAAATATGTTTTCTTCTAAGGTCTAAAAAAGAATAGGCCACTTGTGTTAGAGTTACCTAATGAAGAGCCGGCTCTAGCTCTACACCACTCCATAAAGCACTCTAATTGGGTTGGAAAACCTTGAGGCAAATGACCTTTGTACAAGCGAAACCCTCAGCTGTCTCCCTCGAACAACCCTCTAGATCTTAGGGGTTTTCCGAAATACTGGAGGCAGCTAGACCTAAAGCTTAATGGTTTAACATTAAACGTTCGTGAACCTGACACGGGGAAAAGGACTAAAGACATGCTTCCAACATGCAACCAGTAAGGTCCCAGCATGAGTCCAGAATGGTTCCAGCATGCTGCCTACACTCAACATGCCGTGAAAGAGAATCGGGATCTAGAACCACCTCCAAAAACTCGTCCATATCGGTCGCAAGAAACCGATATTAAAGTTAGGCTTGTTGAAAAGAAGCGTCAACCAAGTGAACCTCATGCTGTGAGGTTAAGACCTGATTCATGTGTAATCAGCAAGTGTTCAACAAACTTAAAGCCAAAGCTTGACAAGAGGGAGCGTTAGCTGCGAGGCCAGAGAGACGCGAAGGAGAGAGAATAGTCTGGTTAAACTGCTGTGAGAAAAAGACTTGACTGTATACGTCTAGCATGCGACCATAAAGTCGCATGTGGTTGCATTTCCGTAAGGTGTCAGTGTGCTGTATGCGTTCACCTTGTCGTGTGGGGGCAGCGCTGTCTGTATGCCCCACTTGTTGTAAATCCACAGCGTGCTGCGTGGAAGTGACAGCATCGCGTCCGGTCATTGACGGAAAGACGGAGCTGATTGCCACGAGTTGTCCACGTGTAGGATGCGTCCGCATGAGTGATAGTCACGCGTCCCGCAGACCGCGAAAATGGAACAACTTGTTGAAAGGATCAACTTTGACTGTTAGCGTCCAACATACCACCAGACTGGTGTCTGCGTCTGGAACTGCGTGAGGGAGAGACCAGAACTTGCGTCTGTGTCTGCATGACATCTGCCGTAAGAGAGAGACAAGACTGCTACAACCACCCGCTCTAACGCTTCTCGTAACACGAGCATATCTCTGCGAGGAAGCGTTACTAACCATAGGAGAACTATGCCTTCTGACATTAATCAGAAAACCATTTCTTTGATCTATGGTAGTCCTAGACTCTTTAGGAGAAAATTTTCTCCCCCCGAGAATCGTAAACGCTAAACACAGATGAAAAAGACCTATTTTAGCTCAGACCAAATCTACACTCGCGGAGTAGCGAGTGCGCCAACTCAAGTATGGGCGAAGGCCGGGAGAAAACATCAACCGCAGTCCTGTGAGCGACCTGGGAGAGTCCCTATGACATTTCAAGCGCGCCTTATGCGCGAACTGAACGTATCCAATGCTGTGAGATACCGTCAACAGTGGTCGTTAGACCTCAGAAGAAAGAAATAGACCTTTCTCCAAACTGGGGAAGGAGAAATGTGAACAGAAGCAAACTGAGCACCTTTTCCCCCAAAGAACTGTGTGTCTTACACGATTCTGGTGCTGACACGTCCCCTTCTTCCAAAAAGAAAAAACTTCCGGGGAACGTTAGATACTGGAGGATAAGTTAATAGAAAACATACGACTCCTGAAAGGTCTTGGACAAATAGATTGGTGACTACCAACTCTAGGTTATGCGTCCTTTGATGAGGACAAACTCCTTCCTCCCTTAAAGTGAGTCAGAATCCAGAGGAAGAGCTAGGATTGTATGTGACTTGTCTGACTTCTGCTTCTCTCGCGGAAGAAAAACACACTCGATAGCTTCCTGTTCAAGCATCAAAACACGACTGCTGCGAAGGTAAGTTCTGTTCGCGTGCATACATAAAGAGTAACTACCTAGTCTGGTAGACAGGGAAAACGTAGAATGTTATTCTCGTCAGGGAACTGCATTCTAATATGCAGAAAACAGTTACAAGATCCATGATACCATAGCGATGACGAACTGATCGCTTCAAGACATTCCAACTCCGCTCTTTTCAAGATACTATGTCACATGGTTGTGATGTCATAGATCACAAATCATAGGCGAAAAGAGCATTACTTCATCAATCCAAAGTGGAGAGAGACCGTCTTGGACTGCATCAACAATATCGCTCGGCGGAACAGACGTTTAATGCACAGGGTCCGCGAAGAACCTCAGCCTACCGACCTTCCTTCTCCCAAGGGTTGGAACGTAAATTAGAGATATAGGACTAGGGGCAAGGTGAAAACGAACAAACACCACCTCCAGAGCACTGCGCTCTGTTTACGAGTCACTAACAAGAGCGTTTTCAAAACAAAACCTTAAATCATAAAAGATCAGCCCGTGGAGGGAGATATACTTTTACGTTCTATTCTCATGAAGGCCTTAATGCCCTTTCTGTTGTAGCAGCTACAAGCGCTGTATCAATCTCTACAGTAAGGTTCGTTATTTTCCTGAGAACGATTTAATGTTAATTCATTACTTTATTTTACCATTAATTTACTAGGCCATCGTTCCCTAAAGGAGCCCTCTGGGTTAAAGCATCCTGCTTTCCCAACTAGGGTTGTAACTGGCTTGTAATACAAATAAAAGGAAATAAATAGCGACACCATCAACTCAACTAGCGAAAACTCTGAAGTCGAAACGAGGAGCAGCAGGTAAAAAATATTAGGGAAACTCTTTAGAAAAATTCTCATGAGTTTGTGAAAGTTATTCCCTTCCTTTTAAAATCTCTATCCTAGGAAGAGAAGACTTGATTCTTAGGAATCCACTCCTTATGATTCTGAATTCAGACCTCAATACCTGGAGGTTTTAATTCTAGTTCTCCCAATCAAGAGTTAGCCCAGCAGGCCTTGATCCGAGAATATAATATCTTTCTAGTTAAGATTCATTTCTTAATATAGCGCCTGGAGCAATAATAACTTAACACTAGACGTTCATGGTCAGGTAGATATCAAAGTCTAAAGTCATAGGTAGCGAAGCGTCCACCACGACGCTGAAGCGTCCACACTGATGCTGAAGCGCCCAAACTAGCGCTGAAGCATCCACACTGACGCTGAAGCGACCATACTGGTGCTGAAACATCCATACTGACGCTGAAGTGTCCATACAGACACTGAAAGCGTCTACCCTGCCGCTGAAGCGTCCACACTGACGTGGTGCTTCGCTCCATTCCATCGACGTTCCGTTTCCGTTGCCGCACCGTTCCGATGACGCTTCGCCGGCTCTGCTGCCTGGCGAACGATGGCGCGTCTGTATAGACTAATACTAGGTGCTATGAGCCGTCGGTTTGCATCGAGCAGTCGAAGTAAAGCATCCACTTTCCCCCACCATTGAACATTGCGGTTGGTAGGCCGCCTGTGCGACAACGAGTCCTCACCGGTAAAGACACGACGCCTGTGCGTCCGTGTCAAAGACCGGAATCGAGACACCCAACCGCACTGTTAACGGTAGGCTGAAAAGACTGCATAAATGAAGATAGATGCTGTTTCATGCCTAACTACAAAGATCAAGGATCAACCTTAAGTGAAACGTATTCAGCATTATCTTCGTCGAACCATAGCGCTAGCCACTGTCGAGAGACGACACCCATCAGGTGGGGTGGCGGCACTGCGTCTGCGCCGCATGAAACGTAACACGCAGAACGAATCTAATTTTGTTTTCAGCTTAGCGCCTTTGAAAACACTAATACCTCGCTTTATCTATAGCGAGGGTGAGCGTTTTGGTGATACAGAAAACGCTCGAGAGGACTTCAGTTCGGGTCTAAAAGACTGTAACGCCTGGTTACCCTCTCGATTCCTTTCGCCGTTCGACTTAACTTCTCCCCTGGATCCGGGAGCTCGACAGAGGTCTAAAGCTAGGATAACGACAGTCCGAATAGAAACACACTCCACTGAATAAAAAATTCACTGCACAATTATCACTAAAAAAAATTACAATTTACTCTTTGGCACAAAGATAGTTTCATAATTACCTGAAAGCTAAAGTATATACTCTCTCAAAGAAAAAGAACTCCGTAGGGAGAGACTTATAATTCTGTCACTGGATAATTGCTTGAATGGGAAAGCAAAAGTACCAAATCCCATATAAATGTAACAAAATATTAAATATCAAACATTACCTTAATAGATATAATAATTATAAATTAAAATAAACCCTTAAATTAAGGGGTTCCAATAAAAGATGAATCATCACTCGCATCATTGGAACATCTAAAAATAATATACGAACAATTTAGTATTCCGAAAACCACCAAAGCAACAATGATACATAGAATCGTGCGCTACGACGAATGTAAAGAGTACTGCATCGTATAAAATAAACTGAACTGTAACTTCCTTTATTCTCTGACTAAGGAAAAATACTGAAAGGATCAATTAATTTCAAAATAAAATGTTCCTTTGATAAAGTACAATTAAAGAATTGTGAAGTAAGAAGAAAGTACTATTCATGAAATCGCTACAATATGTGTAACATCGTAACAATACTGATTACTGCGTAACAAAAATAAACTGAATGGTAGTTAATCTTTGCAAACAGATCGAAGATTATCTAAAGAAAAATATTAAAAGAATAAAGTTCTCAAAATAATTCCTTTAATTTATAACTTAAAACTCTAAAAGCATAATCACTTATATTCTTTGTAAAAGGCAAGACAGACTTTCAGCCTATGGAAGAGGCTGTGACGTCATCAATGGTCGAAATGTTTACATTTTGCCCCTATGTTTTCGTGAGGTTTAAAATAGGTTGAAAAACCTTCCAACCCTACCTTTTAAGTTATAAATACGTGATCACAGATCAAATAAAACAAATATGCGAAAGCCAAAACTCAAAAACGTTAATACATCACCAAATAACGTCCAAACAGAGTAGGAAAACAAGAGAGAATTTCCAATAGTTCAGCCAGCTATGGCGGCAGAGAAAATCTGAATTGGTTGAGTATAGTTCTACCTGTGGTACCGCGAGGGTACTGGGGTACACCTGTCTTATATGCGCTAAGCTGCGCAAGAGAATTTGAATTTTCTGCCGTGGGCGTCGGGGACTTGAGCCATTATATAACCAGCGGGTAAGTTTTATATTAAAAAATTATATTTTTCAGTCATAACTTCTGAAATTACAGTCAGTTCTGGATATTCACAGGGGCTAGGTAGCAGAAAAAGGTGGGAATAGCGAGAATCCGTGAATACTTGGTGCCCTTGGGTGAGTCAACTCATAACCTACTAACGCAATGCCCACTGATTAACATACTAAGTAACCCAATGTACAGTCTAATAGTATATATTTGGTTTGTATCACAGTATAAGTATTGCATCAGTGTATGAACACATTTCAGTAACTGTAAATGTACACTGTACTTACGTACGTACAGTACACAGTAACACTACAGTATACGACACGAGTCATCGCTACATACACTGTTGTTCCCATCTAATAATACTTGCTGCTACTGAAGTGTATATTACTGTAATATATATACAGTACTATCAGGACAGTACAGCTTAATTAAATAAGGTAACACTTTTAAATCTTTGCTGTTTTCAGCAGGTCAACTCGCACTTTTCTAACTCACCGTACATATAGCTTTTATCTACCTTACTACTGTAAAGTACAGTTTTTCATATATGGTACTCTACAGTAGTTAATATAACAATAATGCTAATAGACAATGAATACACTAGCATTAAAAATGAATGGAATAAGTATCAGTAAAACACCGCTAAACATTTATGCACAAAGGTCTATGCAATAAGTCTGAAGGATGATGCTACTCTTGAGCCGTTGATTGTTTGGTAACTGTTTGGTGCATGGGGTAGCATAATGTACGTTTCACTTTATACTAAAATCATTATAAACCCACTTGATATGTACAGGTTTTTTACATTATTTTTCTTGTATCACATGATTCTGCAAGAAGTATTAAAGCGGGAGATGCAAATGTGAGGAGAGACGATGCGAGACCGAGGCCGAGCTAGTGAGAGATGGGGTGTTGTACCGTACAACGCGAGGCATGCTGAGTGTAAAAAATCAAGGAAGGTTTAAAACCATCTGGTTGCGGGAGTAATCATCATGAAACAGCGAACGCAGGATTTTGTATGCAATAGGTTATACAGTTCTCTGTATAGTGAACAATTGAATTCACGAAGGTAAAACACACGAATATCGAGGGCTGGCTGTGATACTTTGATGCCACTTACACGAACCATACATTTTTCCAACCGGTTTTCTTGTGTTTCTTATGCATTTTTACCATTATCAGGGCTGTAAATCTATTTGGTATTATTACAGTTTCGACCATTATGGGAAATCTATATTAATATTTTCCCCGAGTAAAGCAAGTCTTTTGTAGTATTTCTGTATAATATTATCTGTCGCAAATGCCTAGTTCTTTATATATCGACGATCAAACTCACGCTACTCATGTCTTCCTCCCAGTTTTTTTCTAAGTCTGTTGTTATTGTTGACTGTGTCTTGTATTTGCTCAGATGAGCCCTGTAACCACTATAATCCGCAGACAAACTAGTCCACTATGAAGTCTTACACGTTTGGCCAATCACAGCGCCTATCCACCATGACGTCATACATGTTTGGCCAATCACAGCGCGACAATACATTATCTTACCCAGGCATTTCATTTCGTTCTTGGACATGGAGGCCATAGCAAGCACGTC
Source organism: Palaemon carinicauda (assembly GCF_036898095.1). Taxonomy (NCBI): domain Eukaryota; kingdom Metazoa; phylum Arthropoda; class Malacostraca; order Decapoda; family Palaemonidae; genus Palaemon; species Palaemon carinicauda. Next base: position 6,008 of record NW_027172042.1, on the reverse strand, counting down.
ATCTCATGTTGCACAAGAAGTTGAAATTCCATCTTCTTGTCCTGACTGTTTCCTAACTTACAATGAATTTGTTGTAACTTATTCGGGGAATATTGGAAAACTAGTGGATTTGTGCCAGACACACAATTTAATTTTACAAAATAAAAATTGTCCTGCATGTCGAGGAACCTTCGCAACGGCTTCACCTTTTCCTCAAAGCACCAGCACATCTTTATGAACCAACAGTTTAACGTAAGCTTCATTAATTTATAGAGTATATTATAATGGTGATAGTATAACAATGTATACAGCAGTACCATCACTTTGGATTTGGTTTGATGGATGTGTTAGGTAGTGGCCGTAAGGAAGGGGGGGTCGCAGGGGCTAGGCCTAGGTCGGGGTACAGGACCCTAGGTTAGGTGGTTGTATTAGGTTTAGTAGTACCCCGAAAATTAATGTGGCCTTAAGGGGGGATGGCAGGGGGGCACAGCCCCCCCCCCCCCCCCGCCCCCCCGGTAGGCCTAGGTAGGGGTACAGGGCCCCTAGGCTAGGTTAGGTGGGTTTATTAGGTTCAGTAGCGCCCTGAAAATCACTGTGGCCTTAAGGGGGGGTTGCAGGGGGGGCCGAGCCCCCCCCCCCCCCCCGGTAGGGTAAGGTAGGGGTATAGGGGGAGGGGTGGTGGAAGGATAAGTATTCATTTATTGCAAATATCATTTGACGCCCTCCCCCCCCACCCAAAACCCCGGTTCCCACCTGGTGTCCCCCATATTTGTTGGGATAAAGTAGGGTCTTTCTGCATTCTGGAACAACTTGTTGTTTTAACTCCAATTACATAGTAAATCTCTAAATCGGATGGTTTGCTGTCAAAATAAACGTTAAATCCGTTGGAACTACACTATTTCTGATGCAACAAATATATATTTATTCCAGTTTCCCCATAATGCTTGAAACTGTAATTTTACCATCAATTTTTGACATTTCCCATCCCAGATACCCTAATTTCCTATTTGGGTCTCCATAATTGTTTTT
>NW_027172041.1:25000-85000 GCF_036898095.1 Palaemon carinicauda | reverse complement strand
CTTTATTGGAATAGTCTTTTGATTTAACTTTCCATAAAGCTGGATGAGCTCGATATGCATGTATGAAATCAAGTACGACTTCCTTCTCATTCTTACTTTCATTAATGGCAGCAATTATGCATTTCTTTGATGATGTTTCCTCTAGCAGGTTTGAATAACAACTGAGGTTCGATGCTCGACACCCGTTCACACGTTCACACCGCTCGTCAAACAATGTAGCTCCGCCCACAAAAGTCAAGATGAGCCTGACTTTCATCGAGCCGTTCGACGAGCGCGCTCGACAACCAAATACCCCGTTTACACGCTCGAACATCAATTCAAACACAGGGTTGTCGAGCCAGGCTCGACGAGCTGCTCGCCCGTGTAAACCCCGCTTAACTAAAGATAGAAAACGAGCAAGAGTAAATAACTAACTTAAACTTTTACATATTTATTGCCAGATTAATTATAGTTTATCAGTCATTGTTTCTCTTTATTTGATCATTAAAGCTATTAACTTTTACTCAATCCAGGGGCAAGTATTTCATTTGCTTTTAGTCTTTTCAAAGGCAGCTAGTTTGTCTATCTTTACGTAAAAAAGTAACTCGTGATGCTATTTTTTCCCGTAAATTCTAAACATCCAAAATTTGACTTGAAAATTAGGTCAAGATCAACATTTATGACTGTTTGACTCTCTTATGAAGATTCAGATTGCAATATCCCAATTATCATTTGACGTTATATAAAAACAATTGTTCATTTAGTTAGCTGAAAACTAATTGGCGAATATGAATGTACCAAATGATAATGGTTTCATGCTACCTCTTGAAATAGTCAGAATTATCATACGTAATGTTGAAGGGAGTGGCTTTATAAGGTTTGTCAGTTTTTGAAAAATGAGGAAATTTAATATTTAAAAACCAATTAAGACCAACAAATGTAAATGAGGAAGGACTTCCCCCTTAGAAATTTGCTATTCATGTTTTCCATTTTCCATCGACCAACTTTTGCTCATGTTTTTAATTTTCAACTAGCTGTTGTTACTTATGTTTTCAATTTTCAACTAGCTGTTGTTACTCATGTTTTTAATTTCCAACTAGCTATTGTTGCTCATGTTTTTAATTTTCAACTATCTGTTACTCATGTTTCAAATTTTCCATCAACTAGCCTTTGCTCATGTTTTTAATTGTCATCAATTAGCTGTCGCTCATGTTTTGATTTTTTCATCAAATAGCTATTGCTCATGTTTTCAATTTTCATCAACTAGCGTTTGCTCATGTTTTCAGTTTTCATCAACTAGCTGTTGCTCATGTTTTCAGTTTTCATCAACTAGCTGTTGCTCATGCTTTTCAATTTTCATCAACTATAACTATTGCTAATGTTTTTCAATTTTCATCAACTATAACTATTGCTAATGTTTTTCAATTTTCATCAACTAGCTGTTGCTTATGTTTTTCAATTTTCATCAACTAGCTGTTGCTTATGTTTTTCAATTTTCATCAACTAGCTGTTGCTTTCAATTTTCATCAACTAGCTGTTGCTTTCAATTTTCATCAACTAGCTGTTGCTTTCAATTTTCATCAACTAGCTGTTGCTTATGTTTTTCAATTTTCATCAACTATCTGTTGCTTATGTTTTTCAATTTTCATCAACTATCTGTTGCTTATGTTTTTCAATTTTCATCAACTAGCTGTTGCTCATGTTTTTAATTTTCCTAAACTGGTCTTTGCTCATGTTTTTAATTTTCTCAAGTAAGCTTTGCTCATGTTTGCAATTTTTAACTAGCTGCTGTTTCTCATGTTTTTAATTTTCATTAGCTAGCTCTTACTCAGTTTTCAATTTTCAACTATGTTGTTGCTCATGTTATAAATTTTCATGAACTAGCTGTAAAATCCAATGTGAATTTCCTCGGGACCTCCTAACATATTCCTGGATTATATTTTTTAGAATTGTGTAAATTACTGTAAATAAGTTATAAAAAGGCGTGACTGATGTGAAATTGATAAGCAATTGATTCAAATTCATTCTACAATCTATATATCAAATTACATTAATCGCATGTGGATATAACCTACAACTAATTATTTCAACATTTTGTTTACCATTTCATCCATTTCGAGATTCATTGAATTTTTTTTATGCAACATTAAATCTAGGTCTATGTTCTCTTAAAAGGTATAAGCAGATATTCTCAAGATAGTAGCTATTTGACAAAAAATGTCTGGGTCTCTTATTAGCCACATCTTGCCAATGTTATTCAATCATCTTTTTTTCTGAGGAGCAAGGGGTTTTATTACAATATTCAATCATCTTACAGTTGCCTCCACATAGTATGATATTCTGTTATGTTCAGAAACTTTGGTTTCGCATATGAGGCACTCATCTGAGCCCCCTTCTACAGGTTTAAGAAACTAATAATTTTGAAATGGGATGCCATTCCTTGGGTAAGTGGATTGGGTGTGTATAATAGGATTAAGATTCAGGTAATAAAAGTTTGTGACAGGCATAATAACTTTTGTGTTCGATCTTTAGGAATTCAGACTTCATTCAATCTTAGATTGTCTTTTTACCATTGTGCATATGATACGATAAGATGGTAGAAAGGCATTATTTTTTATCTTGGTGATTTCAACGCTCACCATAGGGAGTGGTTAAATTATTTTTCTACTGATTGCCATGGTTTAAGGGTTTAAGACTTTGCCTCTGAATCAAGTTGTAGGCAAATCTTAAGTGAAGCTACTCTCAGGTCTGGCAACTGCTTGAACCTAGTATACACTTACTCCCATGGTGTTATAACAAGTAAGGTTGGTTGTTCAGTAGGGATGTCTGATCATGGCTTGATTTGTTTAGTAATTAAGACTAAGAATCCTGTCCCTGATGTGTCATACTCGTGCAAGATATATTTAAAATCGCAAGCAGATTGGAATGGCATTTTGAGGAAATGCCAACAATTGTATAAGTGTTGAGCCTGTTGTTCTTTTGAATGAGATCTGATCAACATAATTGGTAGACGTGTCCCTTCTTGTGTCCTAAAGTACCGAGTGAGAGAGAAACCATGGTTCAATGATTTGTAGATGTGTTTATTTGGAGAAGCAGGAAACCTATCCTTTTTGGAAGGGTAACATCAGATTTTACTTGGAATAACCACTCAGCTTAGATCTGTTGCTCAGAGAGCTTATGCTTCAGTTGGAAAGGAATATGATTTGACTAAAGGAAACTCCTGGTACAACCTCCAGAACTTAAGTGGTGAGCTACCCTTAAATCTGCACACTTTGGTGTAAACTTATCAGTTTCTGCTTTTCTTAAATCTGATGGCTCTGTCACTCACCGTCCAAAGGAAAATGCAACCCTATGGCTGTGTTTGACAGTAAGCAGAGTAATGAGAAACTCTAATCTTCATTATTCTTTTCACAAGGTTAAACTAGTTTAAATTTTTGGTCCTGTGGAATTAAAGCTCTCTTGATGGACCTTGATGCTTATGGAGGTGTAGACCCAAATGCTATTTTTTCTTTATTATTTATAAAGACTGCTGATTTCTAAGCTCTTAAGTTGTCTTATTTTCTGCAAGTTAGCAAGAAGAGGTTCTTTTTGCACTTATTGGAGAATTGGTATTGTAATTCCATTAGGGAAATGTATTTTTGGTAGCTCTAGCCTTGCTGATTACCGCCCAATTTCCATGTTGGAGGTGATAATTTGTTCCCTAGTCTGCAGTTTTGCTTTTGTAAAGGCCTTGGGGCATGTGATGCCCGTTTTACAATCTCCAATGTTGGGCAGAAATTCCTTGATTGTGGTTAGGAAGTTCGTATAAATGGCCTTGATTTTAGTGATTCCTTTGACCGTTTTAATCATGAGACCCTTATTTTCCAACTCGACAGTTTTAACATTGTTATTAAATCATTAAGAAATAGATTATAAGTTGTTGTTGTTGATGGACACCATAGTGAGTATGGGAATGTGATATCTGGTTTTCCTTAGGATAGTGTTCATGGTCCATTACTTTTCATACTATATGTACTTTGCCCTAGAACAAATGTAGAGGTGATGGTGTTGCGACTCAATGTGCCTGAACTCATGAATGTAGATCTGGGGTTGCCGAATCCCTTAACAGAGATCTAGCTGAAATTAACGCATAGTGCAAATTATAGGACATGAAGTTAAACCCTAACAAAACTCAAAGTATGATTGTAAGTAGGTCGAGAACAGTGGCTCCTCAACATCCTGATCTCTGCCTTGATAATGTTTCTCCAACTCTACAAATATTAAGAAAATTGTAGATGTGATGCTTGATTATGGATTTACTTTAGAGTAACATATCCACTTTGTTTGGCTTATTGAAAAAGTCTTTAAGATTTTCAGTGATTTTCTTTTCTGTAGTGTTTTAATTCTTTCATTCAACCTTGTTTCGAATCTCGTTCTCCTGTCTGGTCTTCACCTGCTGTATCATTGTAATTCGTTTGCAAAAATTGTGTTATTAGATTTCTTGTTCCTGATGTTATTACTCTCTGGCACTGTCGTTCAGTTATTTCTTTATGTTGCATAAGATTTTTCATAATTCTAACCATCCTGTGCCTTTCTGTATGTAGTACCAGGTATGCAGTTAATTCTAACAGTTACGATTTTTCCATCAAAAGGCTGAATACTACACTGTTCTAGAAGTTTTATTCCAGCGGTGACCAGATTGTTGAATGATCTTTCTAATCAGGCAGTTCAAACTTTCAACAAATGTTTTTATGTTGTACAGGTTGACACAAGTCTCTCTTTATAGTCTATATATGATATCTATTTTAACATTGTTGCCTAACTTAAGATATTTCATATTTATGATTCATTACTTCTCGTGTAGTTTATTTATCTCCTTTTTTCCTCTCCTCACTGGGCTATTTTCCTATGCTGTAGACCTGGGGCTTATAGTATCCTGCTTTTCCAACTACGGTTAAAGCTTAGCTAGTAATAATTATAATAATGTTAATAGTAGGCCTATTATTATTATTGACATCAATACTTATGTAAGTACAGTATTGGTAATATAGATATACTAGAGAAGTAAGAAATACCAATGATAATTTTGGCTTATGAATCAAAATAATAATAATATTTTCTTCAGCTTAACTGAAAATTTCATATGAAGCCCCAGTACTAGAATTGTTATTCATTTTCAGTTAAAGGGAGAATCAACTATGCTCCTTAAGTATTTTGATTTTTTATTTCAATAGGTTTACATATTGTTTGAACAACTTATCCATTTGTGTAATGGGATTCAAGGGAAAGTCATGAGTAAAATCAATTTAAATATTTATGTAGGGAATCACTGTATTCAAGGTCTTAAATAGTATTGCTAAGCATTAGAAGGCTAATATAACTTTCTCTCTCTCTCTCTCTCTCTCTCTCTCTCTCTCTCTCTCTCTCTCTCTCTCTCTCTCTCTCTCTCTCTCTCTCTCTCTCTCCGGGAATTAAGGTTATATCCACAATGCAAAAACGTACATGTTTCGAAATAAGTTTAGATTGTTGTCACTTATTTCTCAAGGAGTTTTGTAAGTTTAATTTCACAACTTGGAATCAAATAACTTTTAGTAATATTCCTTAGATTAATAATTTGTTTACAAAAATATCAATGTTTTAATTATTCTAAATGCTTGTTTGCAATATAAAATCATATTTTTTTTCTTTAAACTAGTGAATTTGTTTTTCAAAACTCTAATATAACAATTACTATCAAAAGAATAAAATCTCTTGTTTACCGGTTTTAAGCTTTGCATATTCATATAAAAGATGTAATTAACTGCCTTGTACTCTAGAATATAGCTTATATATAGTAAGTTGTAGTTTTGGAGCATATTACAAATTAGGTTCATATCAAAAGGTTTCAAGGAAGGGTTATTATTTAATTTGAGTTGTAACCTCTCACTTTCATAACAGTTGTAGTTTTGGAACATTTTACAGATTATGGTAATATTACAAGTTTTATGAAAAGCATATTAATTTAATTTGAGATGTGGTAGTCTTAGGGAGCAGGAATCCCATAAGTGAAGTAGTTTCAAATCAACATTCAAGGAATAATTTCTATAATTAGAAGTTCCAAGAGTTTGTTTTATGTAAAAAATCAGGCTTAATATACTAGTTATACTTAAGGAAAGAGTTAAGATTAGTATTTTGTAAATAGAATGCTCAGACACATTTGGTTCTTGATACGTAGTCTAAAATTAGAAGGAATTTAGGAATTACACCGAAGGCTTTGCTTCACAGAGGGGGAAAGAATAATTAGGCAGTGATCAATAGGACCATGGGAGGAGTAATTACCTATGGGGAAGCTCAAAGAAAATCTTTTATGGGTTTCTCGAGGCCGTTTAGTGAAGGTGTATTTCAAAGGTTAGCATTTTTAATATGATTAAGTCTACAGATTTAGTGAGTATCATTTTGGTTGACATTTTCCATTGTATTAGAAATGTAGATTGTTTCTTTTAAACCTATTAAAAAAAGGGGGGGGGGGGGTTATATGCTAAAACTGCTTTGCAAATTTAAAAAAAAATTCATATGAATTTAAAATAGTAATTTAAAGATATCAAAGCTTAAAATCAGTTGCATTTTATTTGAAATAAAAAAAACTGTAATGTCATTCACGATTTTATTAGATACGAATATTAAAACTTAATTGTGACGTGAGATGCTTTGTATATTTTGTACATTTGTTATAATTATTATTTCAACTATTTTGTAATTAGGTGATACTTGATAAGGTCTATTACATAAGAATAATTGGTATGGACGAAAGTACATGAATATACAAGAGCAGGGGTCCTTTGTACATTGGTTAGAAAGATTATGTCAATGATATTGTTTTAAATAATAATCGCTACTTGATAAGGTCTATTGCATAATAATTGGTATGGACGAAAGGGCTTGAAGTTACGAGAACATGGGCCCTGCTTGATAATTTATCGCAAAAAGGGGACATGCTAGTGTTAATGGTATAACTACATATATTGAATAAGTAAAGGTAGATGGCTCAGCATTTTGATGTCTGTGATATGGGAATTACTGACTACTATTGTCCTATCATAGATTCATTGTAGTCAGGAAGATGTAAAGGTTTCATTCAATTGAGTACAAGATATATGAATAGCTAATTAGAATAGACTACTACATCCATAACAGAAATTATACATCTTCAGTTGAGCAATCAAGTAGTAAAGGGCTTTATTTTATAATATCTCTCATAAGAAAAGTTAAAAGGCCAAGGTTTTGTTAATTTCACAAAACGTAAAAATGTAAGTCATATATGAAAAGACTGGCTCTGAACAACCTTTGTTTAGTAGAGTTTTTAAATATGCACAGGATCACATTGGTAGTAGTATTGATACTAGTGTCAAAGATAGACTTTGTTTGCCTGTACAGTAACAATGATGCCTTTCAATGAATAGTTTACTTAGAAGTATTTCAGAGTTGAGCTCTTATTATGTAAGACTGGTCTTGCCTATCTATTTCCATTTCGAAAATGAGAATCTTTGTGATTTAACATTTATTTTTTTTAATATACCCCATAAGAAAAGTTAAAAGTTCAGGATTTTGTTAATTTCTCAAAATGTAGAGATGAAAGTCATATATGAAAACACTGGCTCTGAACAACCTTTGTTTAGTAGAATATTTAAATATGTACAGGATCACATTAATAGTAGTTCTGATGCCAATGTCAAAGATAGTCTGTTTGCCTGTACAGTTACAATGATGCATTATTTGAATAGTTTCCTCAGCAGAATAATTTCAGATTTGAGCTCTTATTATGTAGGACTGGTCTTGCCTATCTATTTCCATTTTGAAAATGAGAACAGTCTTTGTATTTTAACACTTATTTTGAAGGATAATTAGAAATAACTCTGATAAACCGAAGCATTGGTCACCTTAAGATCTCCCATTTCTGTTATGAATGAAGTAGTTAATGCTAGTTAGCTCTTCAAACTGCCTTTACTCAATATGAATGAATCCTTTCTTGCTGCGATTATAATGAGCTTAGTTATTAATGCCTACATTACTGACGGCAAAATGTTGGGCCATCTATCTTTACTCGTTCAATATGCAGTTATAATTTTATCAGTGATATGCCTTTTTTTTTGTCCATAAATCATCCTTCAGGATTCTTGCTCTTACATCTCGAAGTACTTTTGTCTATATCAAATATTTTTATGTAATATACCTCAAATAGCGCATGTTATTTGCATTAAAATATTTGAAATTACTATTTTATCTCATATTTTGATATATTGGTTTGTTGGCTTTTTGCTTCATACTATTGCATGTCTACTGCTTAGCGTTTTCTATGTCGGTTTGCTATATGCAAAAAACTTATTAAGCAATCATCATATATTAGCATACCATGAAAAAATGTATTGAACTATTAAGATATATTTACCATACTCTAACATTGTAACATCTTAAGAATTCGGAAATAAAATGCATATAAAAATTTCACAATTTTTAATTGAGTTTACCCTTGGTGGATAAAAAGAAAATGGTAAAGAAAATGGAATGTAAAAGAAAACGGAATGTAAAGAAAACGGAGTAGAAAAAAATAAAACTAAAATGCACTGACATGGAGTATTCTCCCTACATTAAGCCTCATATGACAGAGTGTTCTCCCTAAACGCCCCCCTAACCCTTCTAACACCAGTAAAAAGCCTTATTCCCATTAAAAAATAGGCCAAAAGGCTCTTGAAATAGTCCTTCTTCCCAACTAGTATCTTGTTCATTTGGACTGTTACTTATAACCCCATATACCGAGTTTGTTCACCCCCAACTGGGGTATGAGAGGAGTACCAATGCTTAATGAATATATTCGAAGTCAAGATGGCCGAACAGTATCTTGGTAACTCATTTTGGACCAAACTCCACTTCTTAGTCTGTCTGTGAAGTAGGTTATATCCTGATCAAATCATTATAATAATTGCCTTATTATTTCCATTAAGTAATATTCCTCAAAAGCCTCTTATTCAATCTAAAAGTTAAATCAATATATACCTAAATATAAACTTAGAAACCTTCCAATTTACACAATATGGACGAAGAAAAACTTGGAGAAATTCGTTAAAGAATTTTATTGCAGAAGATTAAATGCCAAACATTGACAGGTTTCGGTGTGTTTAGTTTAGATTATATAATAAAAAAATACGAGCACTATAACGTCAATGACATATATATCAATTTTATGAAACCCCATTTTCTGAAAACTTTAACCACCCTAGATACAAAGAAAACGTAACATTGTCACAAATTAGGTTATGACTCAACCAAGAGATGCTCTTACGGGAGTTACCCATCATAATTAATGACGTATGTTTCGTTTTCTTTCATGTCAAACTAGCGCCCGTTTTCTCTTTAGAGCAACTACAGGGGTTACTAAAGTTTTCAGCCTTTGAAGTTACATATTTCATGGCTGTGCAATTAAGTAGTGTATTAACTAATGCATAAAATTATTAATAAAAAAGAAAGAAAAAGGAAAGCCCACCAAGGCCATCCCCTGTCCCACCTAGTAACCAGAAACTTAAGGCAAAAGTTTTTTATTTTTTCTGAGCAAGCAATGTTACTAGGCCCTTGAATGCTTTCCTTTTTCTTTTTTTTTTCTTTTTTATTAATAATTTTACATACAATGATATTATGATTGCAATTTAAAGACTTCAGGGATAGTTTAGAGCTCTCTTGAAGTTAAATGGTAATACATTTATGTTATTTACATAACTATAAGGCAATTTCCAGTGACTAAAGTTACGTTGATTCTTAGATGGAACATGGAATTTTAAACTCAGCCAAGAAACACCATTAATACCTATAAAATGCAAAACAATCTAAATATATAAAAGAAGTAAAACAGTCATTTTCAAGCCTTTGTGCAATTTCAGAACGATCCATTACTACAGACACCTGAAGGTCTCTCAAAAGCAGACAAGATTCACAAATGCCAAATTTGCCTCCCTGTCTCGTCTCATTTTATGCACATGATTGAGTCAGGTAAATAGGAAGAGCCGTGCAAGGCTACTGCCCTGACCATCCTTGCTACTTCCCCCAGCAGACAGTCAGATCGGACCGAAGTACGCATTCACCTTACAAGTGGACACCCAAATCACTTTAGCTGTGTAATAGAGTTTTCGAATATTTACCCTTGGAAAAGTTTAACCTGTAATCTTAAAGTTTTCAAAACCCTTGGAAAAGTTTAACCTGAAATTTCCAAGTTTTCAAAACCCTTGGAAAAGTTTAACCTGAAATTTTGAAGTTTTCAAAACCCCTAGAAAAGTTTAACCTGTAATTTTAAAGTTTTCAAAACCCTAGGAAAAGTTTAACCTGTAATTTTAAAGCTTTCAAAACCCTTGGAAAAATTTAACCTGAAATTTTAAAGTTTTCAAAACCTTTGGAAAAGTTTAACCTGAAATTTTTAAGTTTTCAAAACCCTAAGAAAAGTTCAACCTGAAATTTTAGTTTTCAAAACCCTAGGAAAAGTTTAACCTGTAATTTTAAAGCTTTCAAAACCCTTGGAAAAATTTAACCTGAAATTTTAAAGTTTTCAAAACCTTTGGAAAAGTTTAACCTGAAATTTTTAAGTTTTCAAAACCCTAAGAAAAGTTCAACCTGAAATTTTAGTTTTCAAAACCCTAGGAAAAGTTTAACCTGTAATTTTAAAGCTTTCAAAACCCTTGGAAAAATTTAACCTGAAATTTTAAAGTTTTCAAAACCTTTGGAAAAGTTTAACCTGAAATTTTAGTTTTCAAAACCCTTGGAAAATTTTAACCTGAAATTTTAAAGCTTTCAAAACCCTTGGATAAGTTTAACCTGCAATTTTAGTTTTCAAAACCCTTGGAAAAAAATTAACCTATTTTTAAGTTTTCAAAACCCTAGGAAAAGTTTAACCTGAATTTTTAAAGTTTTCAAATATTTACCCTTGGAAAAGTTTAACTTGAAATTTTAAAGCTTTCAAAACCCTTGGAAAAGTATAAACTGAAATTTTTAAGTTTTCAAAACCCTTGGAAAAATTTAACTGAAAATTTTAAAGTTTAAGAATATCTGCTCTCTGAAAAGTTTAACCTGGAGTACTTTACAAAACCAAAGATAGCTTTTTAAACAATACAAAAATATTACGTTATCAAAATATTTAATTACAGTTTGAGGTAGATTAGGTCTATATAACTCTTAAAACCAAACTTAGGCCTATAACCAATACCGCAAATATTTACAATACTAGAACCATGAGACTTATAGACCTATAGAATTATATAGTCAACCAAACTATATTCTATTCTCAACCTAAGATTCTTTATTATCCTAGCTGAAGAATCCCTTACTAAAGTAGGCCTGTACTATCCTAAGCATATAAGCCCTTAATATATCATCATTATCTTATAAGTATTTATAATAAACTCTTCTTATATCTTACTACAGTATACTATACGCTGCTCACAATTATTACTATAGGCCTACTACCAAGAACATATAGTCTCTGAGCAATGAGTCCTCAGCAAGTAATCAAAACAAGGTAATTACTTATTATTTGAGTTTTCGTTTTGTCTAATACGTAGGTCTATTTTACGCAGGTCCTGTGTAACTTAATATATAAAATTACGAACAAGCTATATTTATTTATTTTTTTTTTTAAATTCGTAGGCCTATTTTACGCAGGTCCTGTGTAACTTAATATATAAAATTACGAACAAGCTATATTTATTGTTTTTTTTTTTTAAATTCGTAGGCCTATTTTACGCAGGTCCTGTGTAACTTAATATATAAAATTACGAACAAGCTATATTTATTGTTTTTTTTTTTTAAATTCGTAGGCCTATTTTACGCAGGTCCTGTGTAACTTAATATATAAAATTACGAACAAGCTATATTTATTGTTTTTTTTTTTTTAAATTCGTAGGCCTATTTTACGCAGGTCCTGTGTAACTTAATATATAAAATTACGAACAAGCTATATTTATTGTTTTTTTTTTTTTTAAATTCGTAGGCCTATTTTACGCAGGTCCTGTGTAACTTAATATATAAAATTACGAACAAGCTATATTTATTGTTTTTTTTTTTTTAAATTCGTAGGCCTATTTTACGCAGGTCCTGTGTAACTTAATATATCATATTACGATCAAGCTATTTTTAGTAATAAAGATAATCTGATGCTCATGATTTTTTTCCCTTAACAGACTATAAATTAACACAACTTGAAATGAAGTTAAAAAAAAATAAAAAACTTTTTTTTAATGAGCTCAGACACAAGACAGACTCACAGACGGAGATCACAATTGAGGAGTATGATATTCTCTACTGAAAACCGACAAAAAATGAACATATATATATATATATATATATATATATATATATATATATATATATATATATATATATATATATATATACATATATATATATATACATATATATATACATATATATATATATATATATATATATATATATATATATATATATATATATATATATATATATACATATATATATACATATATATATATATATATATATATATATATATATATATATATATATATATATATATATATATATGATTTCAATATTGGTCGAAACATGAACATATCTGAGCTCCTAGATTTCTTTCGATCTTATGATAATTATCAACAAAGGCAAATATATTTACTTCGGTTTAATAGCCTACTCATTAGTTCACCAACATAATGACATTTAATAATGATGAATTCATTGCCCGTTTTAATTCAGAATAAGAAAAAAATAGAATCGTTTTCCTGATAAACATATGAAGAGGAATTATAACTTTTATGCGAGTAAATTATTTTAAGATAATTTATATTTATAAATAGCGAAGCATCAAACTCAAATCTCTATGAACAAAAGGACAAATTATATCAATCTATCATATATTTCTCAGTGACTTTATGAAGAACGAAATTTCACTCCTTAGATAATTCCGCATATCACGCAATTAATACATCAAAACTCTAAAATCGATATAATATTATATTTAAAGATTTATCTAAATTAATATAAAAACTAAACTTTTAAGTTGATAGTTTTTTCAGAAAATCTATAATATTTAGACATGTATTAAAACTTTAAGTGATATTTTACTCTATAACATATTGAAGATTATATCATTGGTTAGCTAATATATATATATATATATATATATATATATATATATATATATATATATATATATATATATATATATATATATATATATATATACTCTTGAAAAATACTTTTTAAAACTCGAGTTTGAAGCTTGCCAATGGGCTGACTTGGTGTCGTACTTCTTAATTGGATAGAGGATATTTTTCTACTTTTCACATAGTGATATGAATTATTTGTAGAAGCTACACTAGATTAATTACAATGCAAAACCCACTCTAATTCTACATGAAAAAAAAGACTATTATAATTCGTATCCATCTACATAAAAAACTAAAATAAAAATCCTTTGAGTCTAACTTTAAGGAAACTTTTTTGTTTCCTAGACCACCTCGGGACATGATCTATTAAAGGGAAATAAGTCTATTTTCCCCATAAGAATTTCACATCAATCACTCAATACTAGCACAACTATCCCTTATTCCTTAGAGTGGAATCTAAAAAAACTATCACAGCACAAAATCCTAACGTTCAATATTTGCAAACTCTTATCACAGTTAAATCAGATACTGAGATTAAAGATAAAGATTTACTGGGTCTTAGTCTTTATGCAATACTGATGTGTAATGTTTATCTTGGAGAGTAAAATCGGCTTAAAAGGCAATCAATTTCGTTAACAATATGAAATTATAACAAAAACATTATCCGAGGGAGATTAGATTGAATTTAGGAATATAACAAAGGTGTTGGGACTGAAAGAACATTCAACAAGCGAGTGTAACTGAGGTACCCTTTGAAATGAGACTTATAAGAGCTTGGACGACAAACTGGAAGAATGAAGGCATGAAAGGAGGAGGTAATATTGAAGAGTAAAGAGTTAGTGCAGCTTACAGTATGGCTTGAAGGAACGCTGCCAGGATCCTTGAGTAACGCCTATAGAGATACCTAGGAGGTATATTGATGGTAGGGGGTTTTAAAGAGAGAGAGAGAGAGAGAGAGAGAGAGAGAGAGAGAGAGAGAGAGAGAGAGAGAGAGAGAGAGAGAGAGAGAGAGAGAGAGAGAGAGAGGTGAGTTACCCATTTTCCCAGAAGAGAGAGAGAGAGAGAGAGAGAGAGAAGAGAGAGAGAGAGAGAGAGAGAGAGAGAGAGAGAGGGGGGTGAGTTACCCTATTTCCCAGAGAGAGAGAGAGAGAGAGAGAGAGAGAGAGAGAGAGAGAGAGAGAGAGAGAGAGAGAGAGAGAGAGAGAGAGAGAGGCGAGTTACACACCATTTCCCAGAGAGATTTTAACCAAATATAATTCTCAGTTAAACACTCAAATTATTATGATGATCCTTCAAGGGCAAAACTACTAAAGCATGTATCCTGGAAACTTGTGAGCACAGAAATATGTACTTACAAGGTCAATAGTGGATACTTTGTGTTTAGACAAGATTGAATCTTCAAGAGACTTCGAAAGACATAACATTTGACATTGTACTGTAACATTACAAATAACAAGGCTTGTTATTACTCTAATTATCCATAATCTGAGTGTGAAGAATTTAAAAAAAAAAATTCTAGGCAAAGTTTACTCCAGTTTCAAATAGGATACATTGATATATGTTATTTAATGAATTAAAAGAAAGACTGGTAAGAATGTTATGCAATCTAACAAATGAACAAAAGCTAAAATGGACAATTCTAGTCAAAATCTAAGTTAGTTTCAAATAGGATAAATTGACATTTGTTTTTTAATTAATTAAAAGAAAAACTGGCTAAAAGATCAGACAATCTAACAAAGGAACTAAAGTTAAAAAGGTTACACAAAAATGTCAGTTAAGAACCAAGTTCATAATCTAATATTCTTATATCTATAAATAGTCAAGATAATCAACCATTAAAGATAGTTTAGGGATTAAAAAAGGAATTATTTATATTTAAGGTATTAGGAAGCTTTTGATTACGATATTCTAATCATTATGAATTTTGCAAGTGTAAAATACCTAATATGTCTCTTATAATGTTATGAATTTTTACTAATGGAGGATACTGTTTGAAGACAGGAGTATTTCTTCACATCAGTATAGCATTAACTAAGTAAAGGCTACCCAGAAATCAATTTATTTTTAAATCAGGTTACGAGGATACGTAAATAAAGCAATTGTATGGTAATGGAACTACCATACCTTGAACAATGTAAGAAAAAATTTTTACCTTAAATTTAAAAAACTTCGCATTTAAACCTGTCTAGATTCTTTATCAACAATTTATAAACCTATTCTTTATACCAGATCAGTTTACTCACCCTTTTAAACAACACAAAACACACACACACACACAAGCCTATCTGTACAGCTTTCCCGTCAATGAGAATATATTCGGAAACTTATTACACAATAAATCTAATAATGATCAAAGTGTGGTTTATCCCTCCTTTATGTCAAGGGCACAAACGACACGAGACAAGAAACAAAATGGAATTTCTGAACCGAGCTGTGCACCTTTTCAGAGAGCCCAAGTATCTCGCCATAATAGAAAGTTCTGAAATGCAAGACTTGAAAATGACCCTCTTACCACATACCTTGAAACACTTACTTTAAGTACTCTTATCATTAATCTTTAACATTTTGATAATGTTTGGAAAGAACAGTCACCACTGACTACACATTAACTTCAAAAAGAGCATGAACATATCTGGAGAACTTTAAATTACAATCAATTTACATTAATTAGATTTTCCACTACTTACATTACACAGTTCATAAAAAAAAAATATATTTATGTCATTGACACAAGCGCATACAACAGCTAGATATCAAAATAATAGTACTAAAACCTGTACATTTGACATTATAACCTCCTACAATACAAGCTACTTAAAAAATATTTAGAATCTGATAAACTATCACAATCTTGAATAATTTAAGCTTTTGAGCAAATTAATAATGGTATAACACAGCAATTATTTTCTATGACTTTAGCTGTCAGGATAAAACCTACACTGGCAAGACAGCTGAATCAACAAGCAGACTGAAATCCAAAATATTTCCCAAGATAGGCTGTCAGCCATTGACAAGTAGAATACATTCAAACAAACACATTGAGCTACAGCTCTCAAGACACCAGTAAAGGAATGAACAAATTCTGTTCATAGGGTATAAAATAACATTCTAAAAGAACAAGTGATTACTCTAGTTAAGATCAGGATCTACTTCATGAACCCTTTAGCCCTTTTTATGGTGAGGAATAATATGGCAAGTGCTGATGCTCAAAGAGTAGGGGGGCAGAGGGAGACTTATCAGCCATATGAGGCTAGTGTATTTTTTTATAACATTTCCAAATTTGGGATGAGGAAGGATCAAGGATTGGGAGTGGGAGATCTGAAATTGGAGGTGAGCATCAAGTTTAAATAAATGAGAACTTCAAAATCCCCCTTTACTGTTAACAATTAGCATGTTGTTCAAGGTATATTTAAGTAGCCCTAGAGAGAGAGAGAGAGAGAGAGAGAGAGAGAGAGAGAGAGAGAGAGAGAGAGAGAGAGAGAGAGAGAGAGAGAGAGAGAGAGAGAGAGAGAGAGAGAGAGAGAGCTTAAAGTACCTGGAAATTGAAGGAGCTTCCTAAAATTGAAGATCTAGTTTATACCACCTCTATCTTACACAATTACAAATCCTACTCTCATATACACAATAAGGTTGCATTGACCCAAGAAATCAAAATGCTCATCTAACTATGCAATTCAATGCTGAAGTTATATGCTGAAGTTTTTCAGTAATCAGCTGCTTGCTAAGATTGCCTTCTAATACACTAAATTAGCAAAAGAAGCTTTATAATATCAATCAATGGCCACAACATTAAGATTCTATTTCATGCAATAGCTCTACATTTAGTAATTCATAAACAATGAAAGTTTTAAGAGTTGACTTTAATACCTGCCATTGCTTAATTATTATTTACCATAACATTACAAACTATTAAGATACTTGTTTCCTTCAATTCCTCAACAACCTGAATTTATAACCTTCAATATCCAGTAGGATCAGATGGAACTTGCAAGAGCAGGTAGGAACAGAAAAATAATGGAAAATGCAGGTAGGGTCAGAAGGAGCAGATAGGGTCAAAAGGAGCGTGTAAGGGAAGGTAGGGTCAAAAGGAGCGTGTAAGGGAAGGTAGGGTCACAAAGAGCAGGGAAGCTTAGAAGGAACGTGCAAGTCTATGTAGGGTCAGAAGGAACGTGCGAGTGCAGGTAAGGTCAGAAGGAACGTGCTAGTGCAGGTAAGGTCAGAAGGAATGTGTAAGTGCAGGTAGGCTTAAAATGAATGTACAATTCCCGATAGGGTCAGAAAGAACGTACAAGAGCAGGTAGGGTCAGAAAGAACGTACAAGTGCAGGTAGGGTCAGAAGGAGCCTGGAAGCACAGGTAGGGTCAGATCGAACGTGTAAGTGCAGATAAGGTCAGATAGAACATGTAAGTGCAGATAAGGTCAGAAGGAACGTGTAAGTGCAGACAAGGTCAGAAGGAACTTGTAAGTGCCGATAAGGTCAGAAGGAACGTTTAAGTGCAGAAACAGTCATAAGGAATGTGAGAGTGCAGGTATGGTCAGACAGAACATTGATGAGACCATTAAGCAATGTCTACTATGGAACGAAGTGGGTACTCTGAAGGCACTACGCCCTACGGATTTAATATATTTGATTTCATATCTAGCATTTCAATAACTTAAATTCTATAACCTTTAGTCTCTCCAACCTATGTTTCATAATAATTATGTTCAATGGACGCTCTGTAACCAATATTTCAATACTTTCTTCACCATTTAATCTATTGTTTCATTAGGTAGCTTCTCCATTACTTCGATCACTTTAGTTCCTGAGAGAGAGAGAGAGAGAGAGAGAGAGAGAGAGAGAGAGAGAGAGAGAGAGAGAGAGAGAGAGAGAGAGAGAGAGAGAGAGAGAGAGATCCAACTGTTGCAAAGCAATACAAAAGGGCAAAGGGTGGGTGGGTATTGGGACGAAATTTGACTAATATTTAAGAATTATTCACCATCAAAATTTAAGAAATACAAAATATCACACTATCTTTTATCTTTAGCATATAAATCAAAAATAGTATTCTAGTTTGTTTCCATCCTTAGAAAACATAGAATTACAAAAGGAGAATACTGTACATTATTTTGAATAAAAGGAGAGATAAAGTTCATTAATGTATAAGGGTTTCCATCAGAAATATACAAGAAATCTAGGGAGTATTATCATCATTATTTTTCTTGTTTGATAAACAAAAATGGGATGAAGATAATATATCGACAGTTTTATGATTGTTTGACAGATAGCATAGGATGAAAAACTAAAGGTGCTACAAGTAAACAACATACCTTGAATACCATTGATACAGAAGTTCTCCTTTAAATATCCCCCCAAAATAAAAGCTAAATTATTGGAAATGTATAAATCTTAAATCCAGTAATGGCAAAGATTTTGTCAATAAGATCTTAATTCAGAGAGCAATGCCAGATAACTCTAGAGCCTAAATATTGACAAGAAACTAGAACGCTTGAAAACAAGATTGATCGAAAAGATGAAACAAGGTATTACTTGTATAGAAACAAGAAAACAATGAGGGACTTGAAATCATCAATACAATGAGTGCACATTATAGCTCCTTAGAGCAAAGTGTGTAGGGGATAATTCCATAAACAATGGATTGCTCTAAATAATTCCATAGGCAATATAATGTTCCAAATAACTTACAGATCACGGAATGTCCCAAACAATTTCATTACCCAATGAATGCCCAAGAAAATCCATTGAAAGTATTCTAAAAAAAAAAACAATAAAGACCAGAGTATCCAAAATAACTTCCAAGACAAAGAAGGGCCATGAATAACTGAACGGAGAAAGGAATGACACAAATAACTCCATAGACAAAGTGTTGTACTGAATAAACCAGTGTGTGCTACAAAAAGTTCCGTAAATGAAGGAATACTAAAAACTGCAAACCAAATAAGTACAACAGATAGTTTATTGAATCAAGAAATGCCTCAAATAAATCAATAGATAAGATTATTGCATGGGGTAATGTGTATCCCAAATAACCTAAAAAATAAATAATGTGGAGACTAGATTTCTCCACAATCCATGGCTAAGGAGTTCCTCAAATACCTTCACAGACCAAGAAGTGCAAATCGGAACTAAGGATTATAATCATGAAAGCTTGGTAAACCAAGGCATTACCCAATAGCCAATCTTTGGACAAATCGGAACTAAAGATTATAATCACGAAAGCCTGGTAAATCAAGGAATTAACAATTAGCCTAGCCAATCTTTGGACAAATCGGAACTAAGGATTATAATCATGAAAACTTAGTAAATCAAGGCATTACCCTAATAACCAATCTTTGGACAAATCGGAATTAAGGATTATAATCACGAAAATTTAGTAAATCAAGGCATTACTCAATTTGCCCAGAAAAAAAAAATCCTGCAAGAAAGGGAACTTGGTAAGATGTTTTTAAACAGCATGTGGCCAATATAAAGCCCGGATACTAAAAAAAGTGGCGGTAAATATATCTTTAAAACAGAATTATCTGAAAAAAATCTGTTAAAAAGGATTGCTCAAAACCCTATCTATTAAGCAAGTAATGGACAAAGTAACTCAACAAACACAAGAAGAAATAAACATAAGAACAAACAAACAGAAGAACAAACCAAGGAAGAATTCAAAATCTCTTGAAACTAGATTGGCCCTTTGAAAACTGTCAGCTAGAGTTGTCTAAAAATTTCCTTGAGGCAGGCATAGTTTTGAAACTTGGAAAAGCCTTGTAAAACTTCCAAAAAATTGTCAAGTAAACATTTGGAGAATCTAATCAAAACTATCAGACAGAGTGGCCTAAGAATTTCCTCAAGGCAGGCACAATCCTAGAAATTATATAAGCCTTGTTAATCTTTCACAAAACAAACCATGGAAAATTTTTGAATCTCTTGAAATCAAAACTGTTAAGAGAGTGACCTAAAAATTTCCTTAAGACAGGCATAACCCTGAAACTTAGAAAAGCCCTGTGAAACTTAAAAAAAGAATAAAAATAGGTCAATGAAAAATGATATTTTAATTATAAAATAAATTTTTGAATATACTTACCCGGTGAATATACAATAGCTGCTGCTCCAGCGGCTCGACAGAAAAACACACCAAAACTCGCAAGCGATCGCTATGAAGGTAGCGGGTGTGCCCACCAGCGCCAACTATCGGCCAGATACCGCACATGCATGTAAACAAGCCTCAATTCTTCTCGTCCCGCTGCGTCTCTATTGGGGAGGAAGGGAGGGCCTTTAATTTATATATTCACCGGGTAAGTATATTCAAAAATTTATTTTATAATTAAAATATCATTTTTAAATATTTAACTTAGCCGGTGAATATATAATAGCTGATTCACACCCAAGGTGGTGGGTAGAGACCAGAGTTAATTAAGTTTACAGCGTATATGCTTAGAGTTTTTGACAGTTATAATATAACAAAACCCAAAATATATAGGTACCTGGTAAGGAAGTTGACTTAGACGATTACTCTGCCTTGTAAGTCTGTCTTCCTCACGAAGCCCAGCGATCCTCTTAGGATGCTGAAAGACTCCCAGGAGCTGAAGTATCAAGGGCTGCAACCCATACAAACAGGACCTCATCAAACCCCTAATCTGGGTGCTCTCAAGAAATGACTTTGACCACCCGCCAAATCAACCAGGATGCGAAAGGTTTCTTAGCCTTCCGTACAACCCAAAAAACAATATTAAAAACATTTCAAGAGACAGATTAAAAAGGATATTGGAATTAGGGAAGTATAGTGGTAGAACCCTCACCCACTACTGCACTCGCTGCAACGAATGGACCCAGTGTGTAGCAGTCCTCGTAAAGAGTCTGGACATCTTTTAAGTAAAATGACGCGAACACTGACTTGCTTCTCCAAAAAGTCGCGTCCATAATACTTTGCAGAGATCTATTTTGCTTGAAGGCCACGGAGGTTGCTATAGCTCTAACTTCGTGCGTCTTAACCTTAAGCAAACATCGGTCTTTCTCATTCAAGTGAGAATGAGCTTCTCGTATTAAAAATCTGATAAAATATGACAAAGCATTCTTTGACATAGGCAATGATGGTTTCTTAACTGAGCACCATAATGCCTCAGATTTACCTCGTAATGACTTAGTACGAGCTAAATAGAACTTAAGAGCTCTAACAGGACATAATACTCTTTCCAGTTCGTTGCCTACGATCTCTGATAAGCAAGGAATATCAAAAGATTTAGGCCAAGGACGAGAAGGCAGTTCATTTTTGGCCAGGAAACCAAGTTGAAGTGAACAAGTGGCTTTTTCTGTAGAAAAGCCGATGTTCTTACTGAAGGCATGAAGTTCACTGACTCTTTTAGCCGAAGCCAAGCACACTAGGAAAAGTGTCTTGAGGGTGAGATCCTTCAGGGAGGCTGAATGTAATGGCTCAAACCTGTCTGACATGAGGAACCTTAGGACCACGTCTAAGTTCCATCCAGGAGTTGCCAAACGACGTTCCTTAGAGGTCTCGAAAGACTTAAGGACACCTTGGAGATCTTTATTGTTGGAAAGATCTAAGCCTCTATGCCGAAAGACCGAAGCCAACATGCTCCTGTAGCCCTTAATCGTGGGAGCTGAAAGGGAGCGAACCTTTCTCAGATGTAAAAGAAAATCAGCGATTTGGGCTACAGAGGTACTGGCCGAGGACACAGATGCTGACTTGCACCAGTCTCGAAAGACTTCCCACTTCGACTGGTATACTCTAATGGTAGAAGCTCTCCTCGCTCTTGCAATCGCACCGGCTGCCTCCTTCGAAAAGCCTCGAGCTCTTGAGAGTCTTTCGATAGTCTGAAGGCAGTCAGACGAAGAGCGGGGAGGTTTTGGTGTACATTCTTTACGTGGGGCTGACGTAACAGATCTACCCTTAGAGGAAGACTTCTTGGAAAGTCTACCAGCCATCGAAGTACCTCGGTGAACCACTCTCTCGCGGGCCAGAGGGGAGCAACCAACGTCAACCTTGTCCCTTCGTGAGAGGCGAACTTCTGCAGTACCTTGTTGACAATCTTGAATGGTGGGAATGCATATAAGTCCAGATGAGACCAATCTAGGAGAAATGCGTCTATGTGTATTGCTGCTGGGTCTGGGACTGGAGAGCAATATATTGGAAGTCTCTTGGTCATCGAGGTGGCAAAGAAGTCTATGGTGGGTTGACCCCAAGTCGCCCAAAGACTCTTGCACACGTCCTTGTGGAGGGTCCATTCCGTAGGAATTACCTGACCCCTCCGACTGAGACAGTCTGCTAAGACGTTCAAGTCGCCCTGGATAAACCTCGTTAACAGGGAGATGCCTCGATCTCTTGACCAAATGAGCAGGTCCCTTGCGATCTCGTACAGCGTGAGGGAGTGGGTGCCTCCTTGCTTGGAGATGTACGCCAAGGCTGTGGTATTGTCGGAGTTGATCTCTACCACTTTGTTTCGAAGGAGACTTTCGAATTTTATCAAGGCCAAGTGGACTGCCAAAAGCTCCTTGCCGTTGATGTGCATGCTCCTCTGACTTGAGGTCCACAGTCCTGAGCATTCCCGACCGTCCAGGGTCGCACCCCAACCCAAATCCGACGCGTCTGAGAATAGTACGTGGTTTGGGTTCTGAACTGCTAGGGAAAGTCCCTCTCTCAGACTGATATTGTCGTTCCACCATTTCAGGCATGCCTTTACTGGTTCGGAGACCGGGATTGAGACCGTCTCTAATGTCTTGTCCTTGTTCCAGTGAAAGGCTAGATGGAACTGGAGAGGTCGAAGGTGTAGTCTTCCTAGCGAGACAAACTGCTCCAGATTTGATAGAGTTCCTACTAGACTCATCCAATTCCTGACTGAGCACCGTTCTCTCTTCAACATTAGTTGGACTTTGAGCAGGGCTTGATCTATTCAGGTGGCAGACGGAAAAGCCCGAAAAACTGGACTGCGAATCTCCATCCCTAAATACAGTATAGTTTGGGATGGAATCAGCTGGGACTTTTCTAGGTTGACCAAAAGTCCCAATTCCTTGGCCAGATCCAATGTCCAATGAAGATCCTGCAGACAGCGATGACTGGACGAAGCTCTGAGAAGCCAGTCGTCCAAGTACAGGGAGGCTCGGATTCCCGATAAATGGAGGAATTTTGCTACATTCCTCATAAGCCTCGTAAACACGAGAGGAGCAGGACTTAGGCCAAAGCACAGGGCCCGAAACTGGTATACCACATTCTTGAAAACAAACCTCAGAAACGGTTGGGAATCTGGGTGTATAGGGATGTGGAAGTACGCGTCTCGTAGGTCGAGAGAGACCATCCAGTCTCCCTTTTGACCGCTGCTAAGACTGATTTCGTGGTCTCCATAGTGAACTTTGTTTTCGTAACAAAGACGTTGAGCGCACTGACGTCTAGCACTGGTCTCCAACCTCCTGTCTTCTTCGGGACTAGGAAGAGACGGTTGTAAAACCCCGGTGATTGAAGGTCCGAGACTTTCACCACCGCTCCCTTCTCTAGCAACAGAGACACTTCTAGGTTTAGGGCTTGTCTCTTTGACTCCTCTCGGTACCTGGGAGAGAGGTCGATGGGGGTTGTCGCTAGAGGAGGTTTGCGTACAAATGGAATTTTGTACCCCTCTCTGAGCAACCGAACTGACTGTTGGTCTGCGCCCCTCTTCTCCCAGGCCTGCCAGAAGCTCTTCAATCTGGCTCCTACTGCTGTCTGAGGCTGTGGGCAGCCAGACTCTGCCACGTGAGGACTTGGCTCCTCTCTTTCCCTCGGCACGAGTACTTCCCCTGCTGGGAGCTCTGCCACGAAAGGGCGGGATAAATCTGGATGCCGGAGTGTCGATCCTGGGTCTAACAGCAAAGGATGTAGAAGGAGTCCCCTTGCAAGCAGAGGACGCCATCAAGTCATGGGTGTCCTTCTGCACAAGCGAAGAAGCTATGTCCTTAACCAATTGTTGCGGAAACAAAAACTTTGATAAGGGAGCAAAGAACAGTTCTGATCTCTGACAGGGAGTAACTCCTGCCGAAAGAAAAGAGCAAAGGGACTCTCGCTTCTTTAAGACTCCCGACGTAAAAGAGGAGGCGAGCTCATTGGAACCATCGCGGATGGCTTTATCCATACATGACATTATCAGTAAGGAAACATCTCTATCAGCCGATGAGATTTTCCTACTTAAAGCTCCCAATGACCAGTCAAGGAAGTTGAAAACTTCAAAGGCCCTGTATACGCCTTTCAGCAGATGGTCAAGGTCCGAGGAGGACCAACTAATCTTCGAGCGTCTCATGGCTAGGCGGCGGGGAGAGTCTACGAGGCTTGAGAAGTCACCCTGGGCAGAGGCAGGGACTCCCAAGCCGAGAACTTCTCCCGTGGCATACCAGACGCTCGATCTAGATGAGAGCTTTGACGGAGGGAAGGCAAAGGCCGTCTTCCCCAAACTCCTCCTGGTATCCAACCAGTCGCCTAAAAGTCGTAAAGCACTCTTGGAAGAGCGAGAGAGCACTAGCTTAGTAAAGGCTGGCATGTTAGCAGGTAAGCCTAGAGCAAACTCAGACGGTGGCGAACGAGGAGCAACAGTGACAAAGTGATCGGGAAAAAGCTCCTTGAAAATTAACATGACTTTCTTAAAGTCCATTGAAGGAGGAACCGTTCTAGGTTCGTCTACATCCGAAGGATGATCATCATGATGAGGGTCAGCAACGTCCTCATCTGAAGGATCCTCATCCGACAACTGCTGAGTAACAAGCAAAGGGGTTCGCAATGCTTGACACGCAGAGTCCACACGCACTGGTGCATTAGTAGCAGTCCAGGACGCTACGTCATGTAACTGCTTAACAGCCTGACTGTCAACAACAACAGGAGCGGGAGGACGCTCGACGTCAACTCGAGACTGTTTTGACTGCCTAGACTGAGCAGTCAAAACAACTCTAGACTGCGGTGGTTGACGCTCAGCGTCAAAACAAGTCAACTCCGCTGGTTGGCGAACGTCCTGAACGTCAACAAGAGCATTAGGAAGTGGCTGAACGTCCATATGCGGCTGAAAGTCAACACGTGACTGCATCGAGTGAGGCTCTACAAAGCGTGACTGACGTGACTTAGCAACGCCAACGTCAACAGGACGAGCAAAGGCTCGTTTTGGCGGCTGAAGGCCAGGATCTCGATGAGTTAAGCGGCGAGGATCATCGTGAACCTTTTCAGCAGAATAGTCTTCCATAAGGGAGGCGAGCTTGATCTGCATGTCTTGCAGCACAACCCATTTAGGATCAACGGGAATGGGTGCGGTAAAAGACGGGGTTAACGTCTGAGACTGCACAACCTTGCCTACACCAAGACTCTCTGAGCCTGTGTAACGTTGCTGCTTAGGCGGCGAGCAGTCTTCCGATGACTGCAAAGGGTCAGAGCTGTCCCAATGGCTACAACCAGGACGCTGGACCTGTCCTGAAGGGACCGACTTTCGCTTAAGGGGCCTAGAAACCTTGCTCCACGGTTTCTTATGCGAAAAGCCTTCGGATGACGAGGAGAAAATGGTCTCTCTCGTCTTATGGTAGGGGCGATCTTGATGAGACACGCCTGTTACCATAGAGGGAACGTCTGTTCGCTGATCAAGGCCTCTTGAACCCATAAGTCGTACGACATTACTTCTCCCCTGGGCTTGGGAGCTTGCAAGAGGTCTCGGACTAGGCGAACGACAGGCACGAACAGACGAACCCTCGGTCGCAACACTGAAAACACTTTGCGCACTAATCACTTTCCCACGATTTTCCGCTATGGCACTCTGACACTTTAGCTCTTTAACATCAGCCATGAGTTGATTACGATCTGTAGCTAACGACTCAACTCTTTCACCCAAGGCTAGAATGGCACGTAACATGTCTCGCATTGATGGTTCCTGAGTGCCAGTAGGAGGTTCAGGCACAACCACTACAGGGGAAGGATTAGGTTCAGGGGCATGGGGAGAGGAAAAATCTACTGATCTAGAGGAACTCCTCCTTACTCTATCTCTCTCTAGCTTACGAGAATACTTGTCGTATTCGAGCCAATCGAATTCCGAAAGGCCCACGCATTCCTCACACCGATCTCCTAATTGACAGGTTTTACCCCGACAATTAGAACACACAGTATGTGGGTCGAGAGAGGCCTTTGGAAGACGCCTATTGCAATCCCTAGCATTACTTACGAAATCTAGGGGCTTGAGAAGCGTCAGCCATTTTGAATTAGTCAAAGAAAGTTCAAAAAAAAAATCCAAGTCATCAACAATTAAATCTGTCCAACAAAGAGTTCAAGAGTTTAAGTTGAGGAAAAACACCTGCACTGCAAAAGCTCAAACCAAAATGAAGTACTTCACCAAATATGTTGAGAAAACTCCAGGTTATACAGCGAGTATTGATACGTCTTGTCGTTAAGGCCGACAGAGAAGAATTGAGGCTTGTTTACATGCATGTGCGGTATCTGGCCGATAGTTGGCGCTGGTGGGCACACCCGCAACCTTCATAGCGATCGCTCGCGAGTTTTTGTGTGTTTTTCTGTCGAGCCGCTGGAGCAGCAGCTATTATATATTCACCGGCTAAGTTAAATATTTAAAAATTAGAAATATCTTGAAACTAAACTGAGCCTTTCAAAACTATTAGATAGAGTGGCTTAAAAATTTTCCCAAGCTGGGGATAAGCCTGAAACTTAGAAAAGCCTTGTAAAACTTCTAGAAAACAAGACAAGGAAGAATAATAATAATAAACAAAAATTTGAAACCAAACTGGTCCCAACTATGTGCTATAGAGGCTTAAAGATTTTCATAAGGCTGGCATAGTCCTGAAACTTAGAGAAGATTTGTAAAACTTAAAAAAGCAAGTCAAAGAAAAACTAGAAATCTCTTAAAGCCAAACTGAACCTTTCCAAATCTGTCAGACAAAGTGGCCTAAAAATCTCCTTAAGGCAGGCATAATCCAGGAACTTATAAAAAGCCTTGTAAACCTCTGCAAACCTAAGTATGAAGGAAAATATTATGAATTATGGGAAGACCATAACATCTTACATGACTTTCTTAAAAATGTGCCATTGAAGTAAAACATTTATTTACTGGTGTCCTTAGGGTGAAGATCCCAGGAAACCAGCATGAGAAATTATTACCATTATTGTAAATGCAGCATTTTATAGAAACCATTTCTGTATATAATTATTTAATAAGCTCTGTTTTTCAACTTGGTGATTAGGGTTAAATTGTATTGTAGATATTTTGTCCGTTTTACATGTAAACATTGTTCAGTCTTTTTTTTTTTTGATAGTTACTGCTGTAATTTGTTTAAGTGTTGAGTAGTTCTTGAAAAGATTGTTTATCCTGGTAGTTATCAGTGTTGGAATCACACTGTAACAATTATATGTTCTAGAAATAGGATCAAGGTTTTTTGATGACTGACAGAGTAGAAGAAGTCTTCAAAGTGTAAAGAACATTTCTTTGGAAATTCGTTTCGCTTGTATTGGATGTAGCTTAGAGTAACACAGATTTTCTTGAACCTCGTCGCCCTGCACTACTAGCAAAGTACTCCTCATTGGTTCTCTGGTCTTGGAGTACTGACCAACTACAGTATAAGCTTTTACAGTTATGGTCAACTTAAGTTGTAGTGCTTAGTGTTAAGTGATTTAAAGCTTTAAGTTCTTTTAAAGTGTCTTGTGATATCAACTTGAACTTTATATCAAATTTTTAATAAAGTGTGACGTGAGTAACAGTATCTGTGTCTATTCTCCATCTCATCCCTGTGGCTTTGAAGAAAACGACAGCTACAATTATTAAGAACGAGTTATTAGCTGCGACTGATTTTATCAAACCACTCAATTCTCAAGATACCTAGAAATATTTAATTTAGCTCCTTTCCTACAGTAACCATTGGAACAAAAGGATTTTAACTATTCATTAAAGAGGAGACGAACAGAGAGCCTTCAGACAAAAAAAAAAAAAAAAAAAAAAAATAACCCAAAGGAAACTAAGAAGTGAAAACCTTATTATGTCTCCTAATGAGATCCATAATTCCCATATATAAAAAATAACAAATCTATCATGAAAAGAGAGACATAAATATTAGGAAAGTCTAAATTATCATGTGTCAGGATTTGATTAGGAATAAATCTCAAAGACAGATATCCTTAACTCCTTAAGAAAACTAGCATTTTCAACTCATCCAATCATTAACAATTAACCAATGATAAAATATCAGCCTTCAGCAAGATCCATGAAAAGAGGCTTCAGCAAGATCCATGAAAAGAGGCTTCAGAAGACTATAGAATCTCCCAGAGAATAACTTTCTGGATAGAACAACATAAATTTGGGCAGAACCTTCATATATAATCCCTTACTAACAACATAAACTTGATAGATTCTCCAAATTTAACATCGTACGTTCAAACGAAATTATGATTTAACCAAATAATGTATACCAGGTGCAATTCTTCAGATTATTCAACATCATGAGCAGGCTTCACATCGAAGAGCAGGGAAAGTGGCACTAAATTACTTCTGGTGAAACTTGGCTATTCACAAAAATCGAACATCTAAGCAGCTAGCTCCGAAAAGGTATACCAATCATCATACCTTTTATGTCCCCAAGGTGCATCTGATGTGTTCTAATCAAAGGCAAAGCTTAATAACCAACACATATTTACAGACAGCAAGGTCTAATGGAAAGTAAAGATAGACACAAAACCTTATAATAGCATAAGCTAAAACAGAGTAAGAAACCCAGAATTGTTATGTAGCTTTCCAACCTATCCTTAGTCTAATATCCAGAGGTGCCACCAAGAGCACAGTATTACAGATATACAGTGAAGAAGTGAAGAATAGAAATCACTGTATGATAAAGATCTTTACCCAGTAGGACCTCACCTGATAGAGAAACTGGTCATTAGCTGAACATTAGGTCACAATAAAATTTAAGATAAAATATCTCAATTTGTGGCAATATGTTTTAAAAACAAACGGTATACCATTAAATCTAACTGAAGAAAATTTGACCAAAAGATACCACGATTCTTGTTTATGAAAACTAACCATTTAATATTAGTACCAAACGTTTTAGCTAAAAGGTTTCCTGACATATAACAGTACCATGATCATGTGTCTGAGTCACTTTAAATGTTATATAGACATACTATCATTTATCCGAAAGTACACATTGAAGTAGCATAAAAACCTTATCCCAAATGTGCTTAGAATAATAGCAAACATACAGAGTGTGGTCTAATCAGATTAGAATTAATTGGAAAAAAAAACAGAAAATTATTTAACCTTTTCCTATAGTGCTACCACCATTGTTATAGCTCATATAAATACGAAAAAAATATTATAAGTAAATTTTTCAATTGATGACAATACATTAGCGAGTGATATATAATATTGAGGCTTCAAGTCAATTTAGCAAAAGATTGAGATGGTGATCAACATTCTTTCAAATTGTAAAATTATAATTTAATTTAATTTTGCACTTAGTTCTTTGTTATGATTTTCAAATAAAAAAAACCCTGACATTAGCCTTTTCATAACTATCAGAAAGAGTAGCCTAAGAATTTCCTCAAGGCAAGCATAAGTTTCAAATAAAATGCTGTCTATCGTTTACGATAGTTAAAACTTAATCAATACAACGTAAAATGAAAACTATGTGACACTGAAAGAAACAGATTTTAAATTACAAAAAAATATTAGTTTTGCAGTTGAATTTAAACAGCTAACTTTAAAAGATTAATAAGGTAATATATCAAGGTACTTAGAGCCTCAAAGATAACTGATCTACGCAAGAATTTTGAAAATGATTAATTCCTCCCACAAATAAAAAAACATGGAGTGCAGTTTGCTCCTCTTGAAGTCACAGATCCTAGACTCCACTTGCACTGTATAGCAGAAGTTTTCTTGTGATTAATGGACATCATCATTAGATATGTCGTTAGTCATTTGTTAATCGCAAGCAGGTGACCAACTGTATCCTGAAAAAAAAAAAAAAAAATGAATTACTCCTCTAATAATTTGAATAATTAAGACGCTTTTGATAAGCGTACCGATAGATAATAAATATATAAAAACTGATATTAGATGAGATTACATAAAACATAATTTCTCTTGCTTAAGAAATTACTTGTTTGTTCTATTCTTTGAGAATGTCTTGATTAAAGTTACCTTGAGAATTATAAGCTTAGTATGGTCTTGCCAGTAAATCTTAGCTCAAACTCATACTTACAAATAGGTAACATGATTACTGTTTGTAGACGAACCTTTGAAGATCATTTTCCCACACATGTCATTTTAATATAAAAAGATCTAATGTCATTAAGTTACTGAACAGGAAAGGTCTGGTAAAAATAATTTATACTGCATTATAATGTTTACCTAACACAGTTTAATGCACTTTAAATGACAATTACCTACTCAAACCAGATACTAACAAAGTTCTGGCTATCAGACTTAACCTTTTAACATCTCTTCAATATAAGCTACAAAAATGTTATTTTTATTAGTAAAATAAATTTTTGAATATACTTACCCGATAATCATGTAGCTGTCAACTCCGTTGCCCGACAGAATTCTATGGAGGGATACGCCAGCTATCACAATACTAGAAGGGGGTGTACTTACCAGCGCCACCTGTGGCCAGGTACTATAGTACTTCTTGTTGACACCTCCTCAATTATTCCTCGGTCCACTGGTTCTCTATGGGGAGGAAGGGAGGGTCGATTAAATCATGATTATCGGGTAAGTATATTCAAAAATTTATTTTACTAATAAAAATAACATTTTTCAATATTAAACTTACCCGATAATCATGTAGCTGATTCACACCCAGGGGGGTGGGTGAAAACTAGTGTACAAGATTAAAGGATAGCTAAGTATCCCATATTTCATATAACAGTTATCTCAAATAACAATGAAATAATAAGTACCTGGTAAGGAAGTCGAATTGAACCGTTACTCTGCCTCTTTTTTAAGTTCGTCTTCCTTACTGAGCGCAGCGTTCCTCTTGGAGGCTGAATCAACCCAAAGGTGCTAAAGTATATGGGGTTGCAACCCCTACTAAAGGACCTCTACAAAACCTCTAACCCAGGCGCTTCTCAAGAATGAATAGACCACCCGCCAAATCAAAAGGATGCAGAAGGCTTCTTAGCCTACCGTAACAACCATAAAAACAACAATAAAAGCATTCAAGAGAAAGGTTAAAAAAGGTTATGGGATTAAGGGAATGTAGTGGCTGAGCCCTCACCTACTACTGCACTCGCTGCTACGAATGGTCCCAGGGTGTAGCAGTTCTCGTAAAGAGACTGGACATCTTTAAGATAAAATGATGCAAACACTGACTTGCTCCTCCAATAGGTTGCATCCATTATGCTCTGCAGAGAACGGTTTTTATTAAAGGCCATCGAAGTAGCTACGGCTCTTACTTCGTGGGTCCTTACCTTCAGCAATGCAAGGTCTTCCTCCTTTAAGTGAGAGTGGGCTTCTCTAATCAGAAGCCTTATATAATACGAAACCCCGTTCTTGGACATGGGCCTCGAAGGTTTCTTGATGGCACACCATAAGGCTTCTGACTGTCCTCGAATAGGTTTAGACCTCTTAAGATAATATTTGAGAGCTCTGACAGGGCAAAGAACTCTCTCTAGTTCGTTACCTACCATGTTGGAGAGGCTAGGTATTTCAAACGATCTAGGCCAAGGACGTGAAGGAAGTTCGTTCTTTGCTAGGAATCCGAGCTGAAAAGAACATGTTGCAGATTCGGTCGTGAAACCAATGTTCTTGCTGAAGGCATGAACCTCACTGACTCTCTTAGCTGTTGCAAGGCAGACGAGAAAAAGAGTCTTGAGTGTAAGGTCCTTGAAGGAAGCTGACTGGAGAGGTTAGAACCTAGGTGACATAAGGAACCTTAAGACTACGTCTAGGTTCCAGCCTGGAGTGGATAGACGACGCTCTTTAGACGTCTCAAAAGACTTAAGAATGTCTTGAAGGTCCTTGTTGGAAGAAAGGTCCAAACCTCTGTGGCGGAGAACTGAAGCCAACATACTCCTATACCCTTTAATCGTAGGGGCTGAAAGGGATCTCTCATTCCTAAGATGTAGAAGGAAGTCAGCTATTTGGGTCACAGAGGTATTGGTAGAGGATATTGAATTGGCTCTACACCAGCTTCGGAAGACCTCCCACTTAGATTGGTAGACTCTACGAGTGGAAACCCTTCTTGCTCTGGCAATCGCACTGGCTGCCTCCTTCGAAAAGCCTCTAGCTCTAGCGAATCTTTCGACAGTCTGAAGGCAGTCGGCCGAAGAGCGTGGAGGTTTGGGTGCAACCTGTCTACGTGAGGTTGACGTAGAAGGTCCACTCTTAGAGGTAGAGTCCTGGGGATGTCGACTAGCCATTGAAGTACCTCTGTGAACCATTCTCTTGCAGGCCAAAGGGGAGCAACCAGCGTCAGCCGTGTCCCTTCGTGCGAGATGAATTTCTGCAGAACTTTGTTTATTATCTTGAACGGTGGGAATGCGTAAAGGTCGAGATGGGACCAGTTCAGTAGAAAAGCATCCACATGAACTGCTGCAGGGTCTGGAACAGGGGAACAGTACAGCAGAAGTCTCTTGGTTATGGAGGTGGCAAACAGATCTATGGTAGGTTGACCCCACAAGGTCCAAAGTCTGTTGCACACACTCTTGTGGAGGGTCCATTCCGTGGGAATGACCTGATTCCTTCTGCTTAGGCGATCTGCTGAGACGTTCATATTGCCCTGAATGAACCTCGTGACCAGAGTGAGGTTTAGACCTCTTGACCAAATGAGGAGGTCCCTTGCGATCTCGTATAGGCTCCTCGAATGGGTCCCTCCTTGCTTGGAGATGTAAGCCAAGGCTGTGGTATTGTCTGAGTTCACCTCCACCACTTTGCCTAGCAGGAGGGACTTGAAGTTCAACAGGGCTAAATGAACTGCTAGTAGCTCCTTGCAGTTGATGTGGAGTAATCCCTGTTCCTCGTTCCACGTTCCCGAGCATTCCCGTCCGTTCAAGGTCGCACCCCAGCCCGAGTCCGATGCATCTGAGAAGAGATGAAGATTGGGGGTCTGAATAGCCAACGATAGGCCCTCCCTGAGAAGGAGATTGTTCTTCCACCACAGGAGAGTGGTCTTCATCTCTTGGGTGATTGGGATAGAGACTGCTTCGAGAGTCGAACCCTTGTCCCAATGAGCTGCAAGATGGAATTGAAGAGGGCGGAGGTGGAGTCTCCCTAGCTCGACGAACAGGGCCAGTGATGAAAGGGTCCCTGTGAGACTCATCCACTGTCTCACCGAGCAACTGCTCCTCTTCAGCATGCTCATGATGCACTCTAGGGCTTGGCTTATCCTGGGGGCCGATGGAAAAGCCCGAAAATCCTGACTCCGAATCTCCATTCCCAGGTACACAATGGATTGGGAGGGAATGAGCTGAGACTTTTCTATGTTGACTAACAGACCCAGTTCTCTGATTAAGTCCAAAGTCCAGTTGAGATTCTCCAGACAGCGACGACTCGTGGAGGCTCTCAACAGCCAGTCGTCTAAGTAGAGGGAGGCTCTGATGTCCGATAAGTGTAGGAATTTTGCTATATTCCTCATCAGATGAGTGAACACCATAGGAGCTGTGCTTAGGCCAAAACACAGGGCTTGGAATTGGTAGACAACCTTTCCAAAAACGAATCTCAGGAAAGGTTGGGAGTCTGGATGAATAGGAACGTGAAAGTAGGCATCTTTCAAGTCCAACGAGACCATCCAGTCCTCCTGCCTGACCGCTGCTAGGACCGACTTCGTCGTCTCCATCGTGAACGTCTGCTTGGTGACATACGCGTTGAGCGCGCTGACGTCCAGCACCGGTCTCCAACCTCCTGTCTTCTTGGCCACAAGAAAGAGACGGTTGTAGAAGCCCGGGGATTGATGGTCCCGGACTATAACCACTGCCTTCTTCTGCACAAGTAGCGACACCTCCTGGTGCAATGCTAGCCTCTTGTCCTCTTCTTTGTAGTTGGGAGAGAGGTTGATGGGCGATGTGGTCAGAGGTGGTTTGAGGCAGAATGGAATCCTGTAACCGTTCCTCAGCCAACTGACAGACTGGGCGTTTGCACCTCTCTTCTCCCAGGCTCGCCAGAAGATCTTGAGTCTGGCTCCTACTGCTGTCTGGAGATGCGGAGAGTCAGTTTTTTCCTTTAGATGTCTTGGAGCCTTTCCTAGACTTGCTCCTGTAAGAGTCTGGACGGGAGCTTCCTCGGCTGGGGGCTCTACCACGAAAGGGCGGTATGAACCTCGTAGCAGGGGTATCAGCCACTGGGGAGCGATAAGTCTTGGGGACTGAGGTAGCAACCTTAGACTTACGAGCCGATGAGGCTACAAGATCGTGTGTGTCCTTTTGTATCAGGGCAGCAGACAAGTCCTTAACCAGCTCTTCGGGGAAGAGGAACTTCGAGAGCGGAGCAAAAAGGAGTTGTGACCTTTGACAAGGTGTAATGCTGGAGGAAAGGAAGGTACACAGCTGTTCCCTTTTCTTCAAAACCCCTGATACAAACATCGACGCAAGCTCACCAGATCCATCCCTAATGGCCTTATCCATGCAGGACATTAAAAGCATGGCAGAATCCTTGTCCGCAGGAGAGGTCTTCTTGCTGAGGGCCCCCAGGCACCAATCTAGAAAGTTGAACATCTCAAATGCTCTAAATACTCCCTTCAGTAAGTGATCAAGGTCTGAGAAGGTCCAGCAAACCTTAGAGCGCCTCATTGCAGTTCTCCGAGGCGAGTCTACCAGACTTGAGAAGTCAGCCTGGGCAGAGGCAGGTACTCCCAAGCCTGGTGCTTCTCCTGTGGCATACCAAACGCTCGCTTTCGAAGTGAGCTTAGTCGGCGGGAACATGAAAGAAGTTTTGCCAAGGTGTTGCTTAGTCTGCAGCCACTCCCCTAAGATCCTTAACGCTCTCTTAGAGGACCTTGCTAGGACTAGCTTAGTATAGGTGGACTTAGCTTGTTGTATGCCCAGCGAAAACTCAGATGGCGGAGAGCGGGGAATAACAGAGACAAAGTGGTCTGGGTAAACCTCCCTAAGCAGAGCCAAGACCTTACGAAAGTCAATAGACTGTGGAGAAGGCTTGGATTCATCCACGTCTGACGAGGGATCCAGGTGTGCCTCCTCATCATCAGACGCCTCATCACCAGAGTGTAGCGAAGAGATCGGACAAGAATGCTGAACAGCAGAGTCAGAACGAGTAGGAACAATATTAGTGGTTTCCTCTTCAAGTAACTGTTGAGGGAAAACCTGAGGCTCAGACTGCAAAGGCTGAATAAAAGACGAAGCAGAAGGAAGGCGCATGGGTGGAGGAGGCTGACTCCTAGCATGAGTGGTTGAACCCAAGGGTTGCGCTTGCTGAGCGGTTGGCGGAAGCAGAGTAGCAAGTTCCTGTTCCTGTGGTGTGAGCGGAGCGTGATGAGGTTGAGGCTGCGCAGAACAAGGTAAATGTCTCGCAAGCTGAGGCTCCTGAGGCGCAAGGCCAAGGTGTAGTGGTGCTTGCCTTGTGGAGGGTTGAGCTCGCTGCAGCGAGAGCTGAGGAGACCGACTCATGGACGGGAGAGGTTGTTGTACCTCAACCGAGTGTTGCACCACTGGTGGAGCAGCAAGGGGAGGCGGAGGAAGAGAGATATAATCCTCCTGATCCCATTGTAAAGGTTGCCTTAAAGAAGGCAGAGGCTGAACACCACTGGGAACAGCAAACTCAGAACGTGGCTCAACATCGTACGCCTGGCAGGTGGTACTGCGATCAGGCGGAGCGAGCGCAGGCGGAGCGAGCGCAGGCGGAGCGAGCGCAGGCGGAGCGAGAGCAGGCGGAGGGAGTGTAG
Organism: Palaemon carinicauda; assembly: GCF_036898095.1. Classification (NCBI taxonomy): domain Eukaryota; kingdom Metazoa; phylum Arthropoda; class Malacostraca; order Decapoda; family Palaemonidae; genus Palaemon; species Palaemon carinicauda. Next base: position 49,048 of record NW_027172041.1, on the reverse strand, counting down.
GCGGAGGCGGAGGCGCAACACTCTCAGCCCGACACTCACGCATCAAGTCCGAAAGCTGTGCTTGCATGGACTGTAGTAGAGTCCACTTGGGGTCGGCAGAAACGACAGTAGGCTGAGGTAAAGCCTTAACAGTCGAGCTCTGTTGTGGCAGAACCTTACTCCTCTTGGGCGGAGTGCAGTCGACAGATGACTGCGGCGAGTCAGAGCTGAGCCAATGACTGCAACCTGGCTGAGCACTCGCGGACTGGACTCTGCGTTTAAGTGGTCTCGAGACCTGAGACCAACGTTTCTTCCCTGACAGTTGATCGGCGGACGAGAAAAAGACGGGCTCAATCGTCTGCAGGTGGGAGTGACGGTCTTTGGAAGACACGCCCGCAACCACCGAGGATACTTCTGTGCGCCTAACAAGGCCTGCCGAACCCTTATGCCCTTCGACATTGCTTCTCCCCTGGGCTTGGGAGCTTGCAAGAGGTCCCGGACTGGGAGGACGACTGGCTCGCACAGAAGTATCCTCACGCACCACACTGGCACTGACACTAGAAATCGTCACAGCACTGGCACTAATTCCACCCACTGCACTCTTGACCTTAAGTTCCTTGACTTCGGCCATCAGAGACTTATGATCACTTACCACTGACTCTACTTTATCGCCTAAGGCCTGAATAGCACGCAAAACAACAGACATATCAGGCGGAGGGCAAACAGTAGGTTCGGGGGTAGCCACTACAGGGGTAGGAAAAGGTAGGGGATCATGAGGTGAGGAAAAAAGTGAAGAGTGAGAAGAACTCCTCCTAACTCTACCTCTCTCTAACTTAGTTGAATATTTCAAAAGACGGACAAATTCCAGTTCCGAAAGTCCGGCGCATTCCTCACATCGATTTTCTAACTGACAGGGCCTGTCCCTACAGTCAGAACAAGCGGTGTGAGGATCTACCGAGGCCTTCGGAATACGCCTATTGCAAGACCTACATCGTCTATGGGAGGTGGCTTGCGAAATGTCAGACATCTTGAATCCAAAGAGTTAGCCAAAGGGGGTTCCAAAATCAAGCAAAAGATCGTTAACCGTTAATCAGGACTATATAAAAGCTATCTAGCTAATATAAGAAGGTTTCCAGTAAAGCGACAGCCGAAATCTGAGAGAATACTTCACCAATTAGCCGTGAAAATACTCGAAGATCATAAGCGTATCCCAGAACGTCTTGCCGGAAGCACGACAGAGGAATAATTGAGGAGGTGTCAACAAGAAGTACTTGAGTACCTGGCCACAGGTGGCGCTGGTAAGTACACCCCCTTCTAGTATTGTGATAGCTGGCGTATCCCTCCATAGAATTCTGTCGGGCAACGGAGTTGACAGCTACATGATTATCGGGTAAGTTTAATATTGAAAAACCAGATTTATTAAGTACTTTTTTTCTATAAACCTGCCATTAAGACTACTTTAGAAAAATATTGCAACCTAACTCAATTATCCTTTTTATCTTATACACCCCTCTCCTCTTTTGAAAACAATACACAAGTATAAAGACAATTAACTCAAATTAAAATTCTTGCCCCTGACTGTAAGAAAATAACTTGGCTTAAAGAAACTTCTTTTGATGATCGAGAATTAGCTATACCTTCTTATCAGAACAGAAGCAGTGCAAATTTCTCAGTCGAAAGTGATCCTACAATCAGATTTGTAACAATTTGGATGGCACTTCCAATGTCACTCTTACTAAGGTATCTATGTGAATGCAAAGTTAAGCATAACTCCATTCTATCCTGAAGATTTAAATTATTCATTTTATGCACAAATAAAATTCATGTATGAAGGAGACATGGAACACGGTAAATATCCTTTATAGTATATACATTAAAGATTAAATAAATTTTTGCAGCTAAAACTTTATTTTTCAATCTGTTCTATATAATAAAATTTGCTAACATTTAGTGTTAGGTAAAATGATAAAGTTTATGTAAATAGTCACTTAAAATGATATGGTAAATTGACTGACTTGTGTTATTTTCTTTTAAATCTGAAAGTCTACGCCTATTGGCAGAAATAGTTATACTACAGTGCTGAAAGGAGAACAGTAATATCAATTAAATATACCTTGTTATATTAAAAAAGCAGCTTGACTCGCCTCAAACAAAAAGCGGTCCCAATTCAAATCAGTTTATAAATATCATTCTATTTTTTCAAGGGAATATTACAATTATTAATTATTAGTCAAGAAATATACGACAGGTTTAAGAAATATGGTATCCTAAGGCCCTAAGGTCCAGTGTCTAAAATCCATGACCCATGAAAGTATACTATCTAATCTTACATCAACTAATCCGTCACTGAAAAGAAATTTTAATAATTTGCATCATGAGAAATATTTGTATAATAAAATGACCAGATAGTATATACACATAAAATTGATAATGTGTACTAATTACAAACTATGACCATCTCGCCAAGAATTAATTATTATGGAATGATCTCACTTTAAAGAGGATTTTTGAGATACTGGACATTTTCAGATAATATTTGCTCAATACTATATTGTATATTGTATATAAGCTACCTTCCAAAGATATCTATAACCTACTCTGTAACCTAACTGAGGTGTAACCTTCTGGAAAAACTTAAAAAATTAAAATCTTAACTTATCTTTAAACTGATGTCAGTTAGATCTTGAAGCCTTCATCCCTGCTATCATCTTTGATATAGATAAGAATAATCTAATCTTGTGCCATCAACCTTCCTTTAGCTTCCACCGGGTTGCCCAATAGAATGGGTTTTGTCTACTGGCTTCAGTTTTTGTATTTCAAAAGTACAATTAAATAAACGCTTCTGAAAGAAAAGGAAAATATTTTTACTCCAAATGTTCTCCACTTTCAAGTCATAACCTGACTCTTGATAATTAATTTGATACAAAGTCACTCTTTTAGGATTATCAATTAGAATAACTAGCATATGTAACTTCTTCTTTAGAGATCAATATAACACACTTTTGAACCTTAAACTTGATCATGCTGTTATGATGTTCTTAACAAAAACATCTGAGGGAAAAACAGTGCCAATAACCAGAGTTTGTTGAAAAAAACAAGAATAATAAAGTTCAGCTTGGATAATTATTCGAAACTATAGTAGCAGCCATGTTTAATATCTTTATGGGACTTTCATAACAACCTTATTCTTTAAACAATGGTTTTGGGACTACAGTTCTTGATAAGGTTACCAGTATCGTCATTGCATTACATTTGAAATATTAAGAAGTATATAAGTCAATAGATAATAAGGTGTAATTATGTTTTTCTGGTAATGACCTGAGTACAAATATAAAAGACGTAGGACATTACAATCATAAATACTTTAACTACCTGAAATGATTTCAATGTACTAACTGATTTAGTACTTGGACTCAAAGCCATTGAGTTTTTAATTTCCTGGAGGGTAGTAATAAGCTAATTATATATAAATTAGTCTTCATCGCTGCTTTCAGACGTTGCATAGTCCTTGCTAATGATGTGTTGTCAACTAATAGTTTCATATCATAGCCCAAAATGTGAGTTAGTATACAAAGGTATCAATCTTTTTATGTCTATTTATACAGAGGTTTATTCCATCGATATTTTTCAAGAGGCACACAAAGTAAGTACTATATCAGTATGATATATTAATAGGGGTCATATGGCACTTTGCTAGGGTCAGGAAGGCCATTCAGCCCGGAAATGAAACTAGGAGAAATACCCTCAGGTACACTAAGAAGTAAAAGTTGATAGATGTTGAATAGGAGGAATGGAACAAAGATAAAAAGCCGGTGAGAGGACGTAGGGAGGGCCAAAGGGAAACTGTGAAAACCCTCAATTCATACTTTTAATGCACTGGATGAGGTGCACTGATGGCTGTGTCCATCGAAGGACAGAGACCAAATAAAATGAGCAAAAATCATAGTACAAAATGTGACAAGACAACAGCGATGCAGGAATCTGTAGCATAAGCAATGAAAAGGGAGACATTGAAATAAAGTGGAGGGGATTCAGTAGCGCTAACTATCCCTGCATAGTGATACCGCTTTCTCTTCTCCACAAGGTACCAGGCGTGAAGTTGGGAAAAACTCTGTAAACTTCTTTACATCATTTAGGAGTCTGATATACTAAGGTCAGCTACTTTGAGCTACACAGCTTTAAGAGAGTTTGTAATTTGAACTTAAGCATTTATAATGGAGAGCTTTTCAAATACCCTCTCTCGCGTTGTATTTGTTTGGAAACCAATGAGAAGGTTAGGTAGTAGGTTGGCCATGGCACCACCCAACTTTTGAGATACTACCACTAGAGAATTATTGGGACCTTTGACTGGCCAGATAATATTACATTGGATACCCTTCTCTCTGGTTATGGCTTATTTTCCTTTAGCCTACACATAAACCAACTAGTCTGGCCTATTCTTTACATATTCTCCTCCTTCATCATACACCTGACAACACTGAGACTACCAAGCAATTCTTCCTCGCTCAAGGGGTTAACTACTGCAATGTAATTATTCAGTGGCTATTCTCTTCATGGTAAGGGTAAAAGAGACTCTTTAGCTACACTAAGTAGCTCTTCTAGAAGAAGGACCCTCCAAAATCAAGCCATTGTTCTCTGGTCCTGGATAATGCCATAGCTTCTCTACCATGGTTTTTCACTGTCTTAGGTAAGAATTCTCTTGCTTGAGGGTACACTTGGGCACGTTATTCTATCTTATTTCTATTCCTCTTGTATTTTGAACCTTTTATAATTTATATATAAAAGATCTATTTCAATGTTGTTTCTGTTCTTGAAACATTTTATTTTAATGGCTAATTACTTCTCTTGTAGTCCTTTCCTCCCTGGGCTATTTTCCTTGTTGAAGCCCTTGGGCTTATAGCATCTTGCTTTTAAAACTAGCGTTGCAGCTTAGCAAGTAGTAATAATAATAATAATAATAATAATAATAATAATAATAATAATAATAATAATAATTAGTAGTAGTTTTACTCCCATGGAAGAGAGCGATCTAACAGGAAGGTGAGAGGGTACGTGACTGATCACTATTAGTTGAGAGGGTATGCGACTGATTGCAAGCAGTTGTGAGGGTGCACTATCGATCGCAAAAACCACTTGAGCAGGTGAGGTTTTGGCTTTTGATCGTGCGCCTCTGTTATGGCGGTCTTCTCAATAATGCAAAATCACCTAGTAGTACGTGTAGTACAGTATCGCTGAAATGGGAGAGCAAACTAGAGAGAGGGAGCTACTTTAAGAGTGATTGATCACTAACAGGTTAGGGATAATGGACAAAAGAGGTAACATTCCATATGATGCTTGCATCGCGAGTATGCGTAGTAACATTCTGGTATTACCTGGTTTCATGGCCTCATTCAAAAGGGTGCTCGCTATAGTGAGCAAGAGCAGTTTTGTTCCAAAAATGATTGCAGTCGCGAATAGCTGAGGAGAAAGAACGATAGCATGGAAATTTTATTGTCTTTCTTTATCCTCGGTGAAGGCTTGGCCAACCCTGTCTCTCCCACACGGAGAGAAATGGTAGAAGTGACTACTCGTCCAAAAAGAAAGGGAAGGGTTGTGTACAGAGTCAGCTGCCTGACTACATTCCTGAGAAGGAGGGAGTTTGAGGTACGAACAAGCACTCATATAAAAGTTTACCTCCATGCAGACAGCTTCAGCAGCTGAATACATGTGAAGCTGAGCCCTGAAATGTTTCTTTATTACTCTGAAAAGGCAAGGGCTTCCATTGAGCACACCTGATATCCTTGCTATTTTTTTTGTTTTTGTTTTTCCTCCTTATCAAAAATCAAATGCACGAGTGTAATTGTGCACACATTCAGAGGGTAAGGGAAAATTACGAATTTAAAAAGTATTTTGCCTTTTCCCAAACTAAACAATCTAAGTCCGGATCCCGAGTCATGATTTTCCGAAAAACTCAAGAATCCTTTAAACGTATACAAGAAGATTTTTTAGGCATGTCTTCCAAGGAAGAAGCAGAGGGGTTAGCTGGAAACCAGCTATCCTGCGAGGTGTAAAGAGACTTGAGATCTGAATGGAATTTGTTTACTTTTAGGATGATTACAGACGTTCCCTGTTGCAAACGCTTTGATTGTGAAGAGAGAGAGAAATGGATCGAGAGGGTATCATTTGATCATTCTTGATAAAAAAAAACTACTCTGGGTGATATTGATCCATAATGGGATCGAGGTTGAGGTTAACCCTTATGAGTAACTGGACGTCAACAGCCATAACTCTGGTAGTCGGGGAAGGCTACCAGCTAGGCCTGCCAGTCATAATCATGCGTGTGGCAGAATAATGCATGCTTTATTGCATGTGTTTTAGCTTTAGCAGGCATAAAGTCTCTTCTCATAGAGTTCAAACTTGAGCTAAATCCTGTATCTTATGAGTAATGCACGCAATGGTGAGGTACAGTAACCCACCTATTCTCCACCTGTAACAGAATGAGCACATGCCAAAGGTTAATTAAGGTTAGTTCCCTTATCCGCTCACTCAAAAATTGTCACTTTTAGGTGTGTAAGTGGACATGCCAGCGCATTTGAAGAAAGACATGTAAATGCTCCAAAGGACTGGTATAGTCAGGTGAGAATGAGCACTCAGGTGAGAATGAGTGCTCGGATAAAAATGTGTACTCAGGTGAGAGTGAGTGCTCAAATGGAAGTTCTGCATTCAACTTGAGCGCATGCGTCTGGGAGATGTGCATCAGAGTGTGGCACGTATGGGTGAGTTGCACGCGGATGAAGTGCTGCTAGGTGAGATATGTGTGGTTGAAGGTCGTGTGGTTGAGGGGTGTGTGGGTGAGGTGCATGTGATTGAGGTTTGTGTGGGTGAGGCGCATGTGATTGAGGTGCGTGTGGATGAGGTACGTGTGGATGAGGTGAGTGTGGATGAGATGTGTGTGGATGAGCTGCGTGAGTGTGAGGCAATTGTGGGTGAGGCACTTGTAGGTGAGGCACTTGTAGGTGAGGCACGTATTGGTGAGGCATGTGTGGGGGAAGCTCGCGTGGATAAGAGGCTCAAATGGTTGAGGCTCTTTTGTGTTCTTCAGGATGAGGTGAAGAGGGGTCAGGCAAAGGTTGACTCGCAACCTTAGTGAAGATTGAGCGTGCTCACTTATTAAGCACATCGCTAAAAAGCAAGCTGATCACAGACTAGGTCTGAGGTTCAGCATCTCAATCCAATCGGGGAACGTCAGAGACATGTTGCTTGCGATCTTATGTATCCAAAGAAGAATGTGGTACTCCTTTGGGAAGGAGTTCATTCCTTCCCTTACTGTTCCTTCCTGCTTCTTGGAAGTCTGACTGGAGGAGGGAGAAGGTGAGAGTCCCGTGTTTGCCTTTAGCCAGCCGATTTAGTTGTCGGAGACATGTTATCCTTAAACATGTCTCAAACCCAAGGACAATGTCCCAAGATACTGAAGTGCCACTACTGGGACAAGTGTCCAAGAGTACAGAAGACAATAAGCTGGAAAATAAAATCTACCAAAATCTCCAGCCAGTGGGAGAACGTCTGTCCCCACTGATGGCTGCTATCAAAGTGATGCTCAATGTGCAAAGAGAGGGACGGTCCTTCGCCGTTCCCAGTCGGGTAATTACCAGCCACCTGTTTACACCTCGTTATAAAAGTTTCAACTACCGTATTCTCCAGCTTTGTTTTCATCTCTCCTATGTAAAAGAGAAAGGTTTGTATTTGTACCGGAACAAAGGGATTTTAGTTAGCATAGCCAAACCCACATAACCAACCCTGGGACTCCATATCTTTCTCTTTACTTCTCAATTGGTTTCAACTACGTGGAATAGCCCTTCTGATCTCATAACTGCTGCACAAACAAACCAATTATCAAAACAATGGTTCATATAACAAACTTAGATTGTTACTTACCCAAGTCTAGGAGGTTGAAGATTGACGTTTTGCTGTAGCTACGCAGATTACTAATTGGAGTCGATTTTCTGCTGTTAGGTGAAGGTATAATTTAACTGCTTCCATTATGAAGTTGTAGAGCTGTTTGTGCCTTTTGTTCTGTTGAATGAATAGATTTGTATAATTGTAACAGTCAAACATGAACCAAATATTTGGCATAAAAATTAACATTGAAGTTACTTTTCCCTGGTGAATGAACATATATAAAGGTATTAGTTAAAACATGATCTTTTTACCTCTTAAAGGAGAATTTATCAATACAACTGATCACTACCTCTTGAAGTATCTGGGTATATGCACCTGTATCAGGATCTACAGGGAGTTTTGACTGAATAACAGAGGTGCATATATCCATCACCAGCAAAATCTTTATCGGCCGTCCCTTCTGAAGTACCCATTCCATCTGATAAAATGCATTACCCTTCTTACTATATATATATATATATATATATATATATATATATATATATATATATATATATATATATATATATATATATATATATATAAATATATATATATATATATATATATATATATATATATATATATATATATATATATATATATATATATATATATATATATATATATTTAAACAATCAAACTTGACTATATAAATATTTTTTTCTATCCATTTCACTCAATACCATCAAAGCCAGTAACAGTCTCAGCAATCAACAGTTACGCAATATGACAAATTCGGAGATAATTTTTATTTTTCCTAACCATACAAACCTTAGCTTGGGTTTACCTTTTAGCGTAGCTGAAATGACTAGTCAATAGTTTTTAATAAGGGTTAATTACCGCCGCGCTAGTTAGCGGGGGGGGGGGGGGGGGGGGGTAGGGGAAGGGTAGCTTGCTACCCCTTCCCCCCACACACCAGTGATTTGCTTCACTTCACTTGACTTGGGGGCCAGGGATGGCGGGCAAATATGTGTAAATAGCTAAGGTTTGTATGGTTAGGAAAAATACAAATTATCTCCGAATTTGTCATTTGTTCCGTAACCGAAATACAAACCACGCTATTTACATTGGGTGACTTACCCCTTAGGAAGGGTGGAAAGTCCCCAGCCTTACTGACTTCGGCTTTGCCCGGGGACTCAATCCCTCAGTGAGTAGCACTTGAGAGAAGGAGCCCCTGCACCTCACAAGTTCCTTGCTTCGCTAGGAACGAGTGACCTACATAAGTTGTGTGTGGAGGAAGGTGTGACTCGTCCTATGAAGTTGACCTTGAGACCTTTAGATAGGAATCTAGGATAGGACGTTCCCAATACCACCTCGTCAGGGTATGGAGGACGCAACAGTATTAAGCTTAATACTAGGAGCACAAGGAAGCATGGGTTACCTGCAGAGGTCGAGGTCAGCTATGCGAGGACCAGGACGCTGCTTCCCCAAGAGAGGGGAGAATGAAGAAAGAAGTAAGGGTCAGAAATACTCTTTCATTCACGCAGACTAAAACCGGGTAACAACGCCCTCAACCTACTGCTACTTGTCCATAAAGGAGCCTGAGGTTAGACCAGCTGTTATGCAGCCACCACAGGGCCGATAGAAAACGTATCGAGGCTCCTGTGGGTCACGTCTTGCAGGTAGTGGGCTGTGAAGGTCGTCTGATGCTTCCAGACCCCAGCTTGAAGTACCTGCATCACAGAGAAGTTTTTCTTGAAGGCCAGGGACGTAGCAACACCCCTGACATCGTGTGCCCTAGGGCGACGTGACGGAGGAGGGTCTGGATTCAAAGCATGGTGGATAACTCTTCGAATCCAAGCATAGATGGTGTTCCTGGTGACCCTCCTCTTCGTCCTGCCTGTGCTCACAAACAATGATCGCACTTGAGGACGGACTGCAGCCGTTCTCTTCAAGTAGTGCCTCAGACACCTCACTGGACATAGTAGCAGCTGGTCTGGGTCGCTTGTTACAGAACGGAGACTCGCGATCCTGAAAGAGTCGAACCGATGATCCGGCACTCCAGGATTCTGAGTCTTGGCTACAAACTCAGGGACAAACCTGAACGTTACCTCCCCACCTCCCCTTGAATGGGCAATGTCGTACGAAAGACCATGAAGTTCACTAACCCGCTTGGCCAAAGCCAAAGCGAGCAGGAAAGCCGTCTTCCAAGACAAGTGGCGATCGGAGGCCTGGCATAATGGTTCGAAGGGAGATCTCTTAAGAGCCCTGAGGACCCGAACCACGTTCCAAGGAGGAGGTCTCACTTCCGACTGGGGGCAGGTAAGCTCATAGCTACGTATGAGTAGAGAGAGTTTTAGCGCGGAAGAAATATCCACGCCTTTCAGCCTGAAGGCCAAGCTTAAGGCTGAGCGATAGCCTTTCACTGCCGAGACAGAAAGGTGCATTTCCTCTCGCCGATAAACGAGGAAGTCCGCTATTGCTGGAATAGTGGCATCGAGTGGAGAGATACCCCTCCCACGACACCAACCACAAAAGACTCTCCACTCGCCTGGTAGACTCCCTCAGAGGACCTTCGCAGGTGCCGAGACATTCTCTCCGCAACCTGTTGCGAAAAGCCTCTCTCCGTGAGGAGACGCTGGATAGTCTCCAGGCGTGAAGCAGAAGCGAGGCCACGGCCTTATGAGAGACGGAGTGGGGTTGTCTGAGAAGCTCGTGTCGTGGAGGAAGTTCCCTCGGGAGCTCCGTCAGGAGCTGCAGAAGGTCCGGGAACCATTCCGCGTGATGCCATAGCGGAGCTACCAGAGTCATCGAACAGTTGACCGATAGTCTGGTCCTGTTGAGCACCCTTCTCATCAGACAGAACGGTGGGAAGGCGTACACGTCGATGTTGTCCCACCGTTGCTGGAAAGCATCTTGCCAGAGTGCCTTGGGGTCCGGGACTGGGGAGCAGTACAGAGGCAGCTTGAAATTCAACGCTGTCGCGAACAGGTCCACGGTCGGGGAACCCCACAAAGTCAGGACTTTGTTGGTTATCTGAGGATCCAAAGACCACCCGGTACTCACTATCTGCGAGGCCCTGCTCAGACTGTCGGCGAGCACATTCCTCTTGCCAGGAATGAAGCGAGCTGATAGTGTTATCGAGTGGACTTCGGTCCACCTCAGGATCTCTACTGCAAGATGGGATAGCTGCTGCGAAAAAGTGCCTCCCTGCTTGTTGATATAAGCCACTACCGTGGTGTTGTTGCTCATCACCACCACGGAGTGACGCGCCAGGGTCCGTTGGAACTGCTGAAGAGCCAGAAAGACGGCCTTCAATTCTAGCAGGTTGATGTGCAGGCACTTTTCTGATTCTGACCAAAGGCCTGAGGTCCTCTGGTTCAGAACGTGGGCCCCTACCCTTCTTTTGACGCGTCCGAAAACAGAGTCAATTCCGGGGGAGGACGAGAAGACTCACTCCCTTCCGCAGGTTCTCGTCGACCAGCCACCACCGCAAGTCCGTCCATTCCAAAGATCCTATCGGGATCAGAATGTCCGGGGAATCGGATCCTTGATTCCACCGGGACTTGAGCTGCCACTGCAGGGATCTCATCCTGAGGCGGCTGTTTGGAACCAGACGAGCCAGGGAGGACAGGTGACCTAAGAGACGCAACCACGACTAGGCGGGGAGCTCTTCTCGCCTGAGGAAGGGTTCCGCCACCCTCCTCAGCCTTGCTATCCTGTCGTCTGATGGAAAGGCTTTGTGGAGATTGGTGTCTATCAGCATGTCTAGATATACCAGTCCTTGGGACGGCTGCAGAGAGGACTTCTCGAGGTTTACCATGATCCCCAGATCCTGGCAAAGACCTAGAAGCCTGTCTCGGTGCCGAAGAAGGGTCGACTCCGAGTTTGCTAGGATCAGCCAGTCGTCCAGATAACGAAGGAGATGAATGCCGTTCCTGTGCGCCCAAGATGAAATCAGGGTGAACACTCTGGTGAACACCTGGGGAGCTGTGGAGAGACCGAAACACAGCACCTTGAACTGGTAGATCTTGTCGTCTAGGCAGAATCTTAAGTACTTCCTGGAAGACGGATGGATTGGGAACTGGAAGTACCCGTCCTTTAGATCCAGTGTGCACATGAAGTCTTGTGGTCTCACCGCAAGTCTGACCGTGTCCGCTGTCTCCATGCTGAACCGGGTTTGCTTGACAAACCCGTTCAGAGCTGAGAGGTCGATGACAGGTCTCCAGCCTCCAGACGCCTTCTTTACAAGAAAGAGTCGACTGAAGAAGCCTGGGGAGCCATCGACGACTTCCTGGAGAGCACCCTTCTTGAACATGGTCTCGACTTCGGTCCGAAGGGCCAGCCCCTTTGCCGATCCCGTGGCATAGGAGCTCAACGACACTGGATTCGCTGTCAGGGGAGGTTGAGATGCTGTGAAAGGGACGCGATAGCCTTGGCCGATCACTGAAACCGTCCAAGCATCGGCCCTGTGTTGCTGCCATCTGCGGACGCAAGGCTGAAGGCATCCCCCCACAGGTGGAGACGCAGGGGGACTGCCACCCCTAGGGTTTGCGGCCGCGGCCGCTACCCCTAGGAGTCTTGCCTCCCCTGGAGGACTTGCCGCCCCTCTTGACCTTGGCTTGAAAGGGATGGGGCTTAGACACCACTTTCTTAACTGCCGGTGCCTGCTTCGCAGCCTTACGAGGCTGCTGCTGCTGTTGTGGTGGAGCTGGAGGCTTATAGGGCCGAGCTGTAAGGGCCCTATGGAGGAGGGAGTCTGTGCTAGATTTCCTAGACCTCTCAGCCATTCGCTCCATATCCTGTGGCTCGAACAGATTCTCCCCAAGAAGGGAAGCATGTTTGAGCCTATACACATCCACGGCGGGGACCTTCGGGTGGAATCTCTCAGTCACCGCATCGCGCCCATTCAACACCGAGTTGGCCCACAGGGTGGTGACCTGCTGTGCCAGGAACTCGATGGAGTGGGTGCCCGAGAGTAAGAAGGTCTCCAGGGCCTTCCTATTGGTCTCCTTAGACAAGTCCTCGGAGCACAATAGGATGCCCAGAGTTCCTAGCCATATATCCAACCACGAAGTGGCCTGCATGGCGCACTTTGCGACCTTCTCATGGCTCAGGATCTCCGACGCCAAGAACGACACCTGCCGGGCAGAGAGCTTCTCGAGGGGAACTCCCTTAGCCAGCTCCTCCACGGAGTGATGGAGAGGAAGAGCGAGACTGGACTTACCCAAGATCTCAAAACACCTCCTCTGCTGGAGACGAGGAGGAGGAATGAGTTTGTTCCCGGCAGAGGAACGACTGGAGAAGGCAAGAATCGGGAGCTGGGCGTTGGCCTTGGCTCTAGCACTCTTCAGACCCCAAGACCAGGGCAGAGACGCACTGGACTTAGGGGCTTTCTGAACGTCGAACACTTCGTCCAAGACTGTGTCCTTGCTTTCTCGGGGGGCGATCACGGGGTACATGAATCCGCTGAGTTGCCTCATCAGGCTCAAGACCTGCCAGAAGGCATGTTCAGATTCCTGCTGATCTCCTCCTTGCGGGCTGGCAGCTAAGTCTCCTGTCCCTGGAATCTCTTCCTGGGGCGAAGCGTGGACGTTCCCCCTGGGAGCCGCGGGTTCATGGCGAATCCTTGAAGACGATTTCGGGATGGTCTTGGAGTCCTTGGATTCCCTCCTGGGAGGAATACAGGATCCCAACAAAGAGGTTCGTAGAGCCCCTTCCGCATGAGACGATTCTCCTCCATGAAGAGAAGGCTTCCCCCTTGGTGCTGAGGGGAAGACTATCGCTTCACTGGACTCACCCGAGGACGGAAAAGCCTCGTCCACGGGAGAAGGAGAAAACGCTTGAGCAGGGGAAGGGGCCTTCCCGACAGACCTCCTAGGAACCAACTTCTCCCTGGGGGAAGTCACCACGAAGTCCACTCCTCTCTTTCTCTTCAGCGTAGGTGAGGCAGCCGTTGGTTTGTTGCCCTGATCGGCGAGTGCTGGCTTCATTACCCTCACTAACGCCCGCATCAGAGGACCAAACCAAGTCTGTTGCTCCACGGACACAGAGTCCGAAATCCTCGCTGGAGGAACAGAGATCGGGCGATCCTTCGGATTGGACACCACTGGACCTGCCTGAAAAGGAAAGGGAGAAGAAAGACGCACTGACCTCTCTGAAGTGTCTTCCCTGTCCTGCACAACAGTCCTGCGTTTTGATGGAGGCGATCCAGAGCGCTGTCTGGGAACACGCGTTCCTGCTGCTATCACTGGCTGTGAAATTCGGCGCGAACGATGTTCAGGTGATCGCTGACGCGTAGGAGAACGCTGACGAGCAGGCAATTGTTGAATAGTCTGTGATCGCTGGCGAGCTGGTGATCGCTGGCGAGCAAGAGGGCGATGCGTGGAATCCTGTGAAGGAACAGTCGGCATGGCGCGTTCACGAACAGGAACAGGAAGTGCGTAGGCGCGTGGGCGAACATGTGCTTTAGAAACACGCGCTGGAGAACGCGGGCGAAGTTTTGCAGGAACAAGCTGAGGATCGCGAGAGCGCTCAGGAGACTGATGGCGCGCAGGGCGCCCAACAGGAACTGCAGGATATCGGAGACCACAGGGGAGCGCTGGCGAGCAGAAGGGCGATGATCCTCAGAAGAGCGCTGACGAACAGGAGAGCGCTGACGATCAGAAGAGCGCTGATGAGCAGGAGAGCGCTTGTGCGCTAACACTGCAGAAGGGCGAGCAGGGGAACGCTGGTTGAAGGATGTCATCAGGAGAGCGCTGGTGAGAAGAAGGGTGAACATCAGGAGAGCGCCGGCGAACAGGTGAGCACTGACGAGCAGGAGAGCGCTGACGAGCAGGTGAGCGCTGACGAGCAGGAGAGCGCCTGCGCGCTAACACTGCACGTGTAAGGGAAGAGTCCCTTTGCCCCGAAGGGACCGTTGCCCATCGGGTGACGAGGTCAGGTTGCTGAACATCTGCCCCAGAAGGGGAAGTTCTTGCAGGCGTAGGAGACCGATCCCCAGAGAGGTCTAATGAAGCTGGAGCTGCAGGCTGTTTACGGCGAGGAGTCCCCTTCGGAGGAAGAAGATCCAAAAAGGCGCCTCTTAACACCCTTATAAGGAGACGGGAGGCCCTTGCGACGCAGCGGACGGTGAGCCTTACGGCGAAGGCGGCCACGAGGAAGATCGTCAGGACCATCAGTCCTCCGAAGGGGAGTCTCAGTCAAGGCACTCCCCTAAGAGGAAAGCTGGACAGCAGAAGAGCCCGTAGGACTCCCTTCCCCCTTCGAAGGATGTACGGAAGGGGGAGGAGAGCCGTCAGCACCAACATCCCCAACTGCACCTGCAGAGGATTGCCCCGCCCCGTCGGAGGCCTCTGCCACCACGACGTCGACGATAGACAGAGGGTCTACCTCTGCTATCACCGGCGACTGCTTAACGGCGGCCCCCAACTGGACAAGGTCAATCAGGGCAACCTAGGAGGGCAAGCCCTTAAGCCCCAGGGAAGCCCAAATCTGTAAAAGATCATCATTAGACAGAGATTCATCAATAACCTCCCCCGGAGGAGGAGGAGGAACCGCCCTGCTATGGGAGGCGACGCCCTCTCCCCCCACCCAAGGTCGGGAAACAGAACTAGGGCCTGCGCTCCCACTTGGCCGACTCTCCTTAGGAGCCGAACAAGGGAGAGCTTCAGAGGAGGTTTGGCCGGCAAAAGAAGAGTCCCGAGAACCTTCCTCCTTCAAGGCAACCCCGGAAGGAGAACGGTCTCTCTTGGACTTCTTCTTACGCCGGCGGCCAAACCTCTCCCACTGGGAGGCAGACCACTCCCTGCACTCACTACACAGGAACAACAGGTTGAAGGATGTCATCAGGAGAGCGCTGATGAGAAGAAGGGCGAACATCAGGAGAGCGCCGGCGAACAGATGAGCGCTGACGAGCAGGAGAGCGCTGACGAGCAGGTGAGCGCTGACGAGCAGGAGAGCGCCTGTGCGCTAACACTGCACGTGTAAGGGAAGAGTCCCTTTGCCCCGAAGGGACCGTTGCCCATCGGGTGACGAGGTCAGGTTGCTGAACATCTGCCCCAGAAGGTGAAGTTCTAGCAGGCGTAGGAGACCAAACCCCAGAGAGGTCTAATGAAGCTGGAGCTGCAGGCTGTTTACGGCGAGGAGTCCCCTTCGGAGGAAGAAGATCCAAAAAGGCGCCTCTTAACACCCTTATAAGGAGACGGGAGGCCCTTGCGACGCAGTGGACGTTGAGCCTTACGGCGAAGGCGGCCACGAGGAAGATCGTCAGGACCATCAGTCCTCTGAAGGGGAAACTCAGTCAAGGCACTCCCCTAAGAGGGAAGCTGGACAGCAGAAGAGCCCGTGGGACTCCCTTCCCCCTTCGAAAGATGTACGGAAGGGGGAGGAGAGCCGTCAGCACCAACATCCCCAACTGCACCTGCAGAGGATTGCCCCGCCCCGTCGGAGGCCTCTGCCACCACGACGTCGACAATAGACAGAGGGTCTACTTCTGCTATCACCGGCGACTGCTTAACGGCGGCCCCCAACTGGACAAGGTCAATCAGGGCAACCCTGGAGGGCAAGCCATTAAGCCCCAGGGAAGCCCAAATCTGTAAAAGATCATCATTAGACAGAGATTCATCAATAACCTCCCCCGGAGGAGGAGGAGGAACCGCCCCGCTATGGGAGGCGACGCCCTCTCCCCCCACCCAAGGTCGGGAAACAGAACTAGGGAGAGCTTCGGAGGAGGTTTGGGCGGCGAAAGAAGAGTCTCGAGAACCTTCCTCCTTCAAGGCAACCCCAGAAGGAGAACGGTCTCTCTTGGACTTCTTCTTATGCCGGCGGCCAAACCTCTCCCACTGGGAGGCAGACCACTCCCTGCACTCACTACACATATTTTCCTGATCACACTGTCGGCCTCGACACTGCGGGCAAAGGGTGTGAGGATCCGTGTCCGTGGCCGACATAAAGGTACCACAAGGGCTGCCGGCAATTCCAGGGCACAAACGCATAGTAATAATAAAGGTGGTCAACTTCTAACACACACACACACACTGTAAAGAAAAAGCAGAAAAAAGATTAAAGGCTGTCAACGAGGACGATGGACAGACACGTCTGTTCATTGCCGGAGCCAAAAGTGAAGTGAAGCAAATCACCGGTGTGTGTGGGGGGGGGGGGGGGGGGGGGGGATGGGCAGCAAGCTACCCTTCCCCTATCCCTCGCTAACTAGCGCGGGGGTAATTAACCCTCGTTAAAAACTATTTGCTCGTCTTTTCAGCTACGCTAAAAGGTAAACCCAATGTAAATAGCTTGGTTTGTATTTCGGTTACGGAACAAATATAAATTCCAACTCTTTTTACCCAAAGTGAAATTTCTGTAAACGTAAAATAATCATGATTGGCGAATCTTCTTAAAATAATTAATTACTAACCTTCACAACATAATACTAGTTTACTTACATTTTCATAGCATATAAAACCTTGCTCACAAAATTTATTTGAGCAATGTACAGTACAAAGTAGGTTGGAGGTGTTTATACCAACAGGTTGATTAAGCCCTAGCTTCCTATTAAAGTTAGTCTAATACTTTTCTTTTATTTATCTTTGGCCAAAGCTGTAAACAAGCTTAGGTTGTGGATCACACAAGTCCAGGGAGGAATTAGAGGAGCTTGTTGGTTAGTTTGAGGAATAAAAGGCTAAGGTGAATCTCTTAATTCTATTCCCCATTTACTGTACATGTTAAAGCACAAATATGACATTGTAGGTTAGGTTAGGTAAGTTAAGCTAAAGTAAGGATAGGTGAAAATATGTATTGATGGGTAGGTTAGGTAAGGGTAAGTTAGGTAGGTGAGGTAAGGGTAGGTTAGGTTAGGTAAGTGTAAGTTAGGTAGGTGAGGTAAGGGTGGGTTAGGTTAGGTAAGGCTAAGTTAGGTAGGTGAGGTAAGGGTAGGTTAGGTGAGGTAAGGGTAAGTTAGGTAGGTGAGGTAAGGGTAAGTTAGGTAGGTGAGGTAAGGGTAGGTTAGGTAAGGGAAGGGTAAGTTAGGTAGGTGAGGTAAGGGTGGGTTAGGTGAGGTAAGGGTGGGTTAGGTTAGGTAAGGGTAAGTTAGGTAGGTGAGGTAAGGGTAGGTTAGGTGAGGTAAGGGTAAGTTAGGTAGGTGAGGTAAGGGTAAGTTAGGTAGGTGAGGTAAGGGTAGGTTAGGTTAGGTATGGGTAAGTTAGGTAGGTGAGGTAAGGGTAGTTTAGGAAAGGGTAGATTAGGTTAAGGGTAAGTTAGGTAGGTGAGGTAAGGGTAGTTTAGGAAAGGGTAGATTAGGTTAAGGGTAAGTTAGGTAGGTGAGGTAAGGGTAGTTTTGTAATGGTAGGTAGGGGTAAGTTACGATATGATAGGTAAGGTGAGGGTAGGGAGGGTAAGGGTAGGTAAGAGTAGATTATATAATGATAGGTAAGAGTAGATTACATAATGATAGGTAAGGTAGGTAACATAAGGGTAGGGAAGGTAATGCAAGGATAGGGAAGGTAAGACAAGGATAGGGAAGGTTATGATACATAAAAGTGTAAGGGAAGGTAAGGCAAGGGCAGGTAAGGTTAGGTAATTGTAGGTAAGGTCAGGTAAAATGAGGGTACAGTAATGTAAGGGTAGATAAGATAAGGGTAGGTAAGGGTACAGTAAGTATGTTATGAGTAAGGGTACAGCAGGTATAACTAAAAGGGGCACCCAGTAGAGTGCAAACCTCTGCCAGGGCAGCTTAATTCTCGACCTTTTGGACTGAATTTGAACGTTTTGCTTGTCCGTGACCTTGACCTTTGATCTTCCAAAATTTAATAATTTCCACCTCTTTACATAATAATTTAAAATCCCCGCAAGTTTCATTACTTAACAATTGTTGATGACCGGAATTTGATCTTTTGCTTGACCTTGACCTTGACCTTCAAACTTAACATGTATGAATTGGAGTAGATTTTCATACACTCAATTATGAACCAAGTTTGAAGTCTCTGTGACAACGATGTCCAAACTTATAGCTGATTAGGCTACATGAATTGAATATTTTGCTAGACCATGGCCTTGACCTTTGACCTTCCAAAATTTAATGTTATCCAGCTTCTTACATAACAGTTAATCCCTGCAAGTTTCATTACTCTACAATTAAAATTGTGGCCAGGAAGCTGTTCACACGTAAACAAACACATGCACACACACAAACAGGTGGTAAAACATAACCTCCTTTCAACTTCATTGGTGGAGATAATAAGATTGGTATGAGGTATGGTAAGAATAGGTAAGGGTAGGTTAGGTAAAGGCGGGTAAGGAAAAGGTAGGTTAAGTAGGGGGAGGTAAGGTAAGGCTAGGTAGTGATGGTAGGCAAGTTATGGGTAGGGTAGGTATGGGTTAGGCCAAGTATGGGTAGGTAAGGTAAAGATTAGGTAAGGTAAGGGCAAGTAAGGTAAAATTAGCTAAGACAATTGTAGGTAAGGTAACAGCAGGTAAGGTGACAGTAGGTAAATTTAAGTTAGGTAACTACAGTATTAACAGAAAAGCTTATTTTATATATTTTGTTTTCTTCATTTGGTTAAAGTCTCTGATTTAATCCTTTTATTGAAATCATAGGCCTACATTAAAAAATTCCAAGTTACACCGTACACAAATCTATACTGATAAGCCTACTCTGAAAGTAGGCCTAATGTAGCATGAGATTGCTAGAACTTGATAAAAAATAGAGGCCTACTGTAGGTTTTATAATATACTTCTATCAAACTAGTTTCACTTCAAGAAAGATCGATAACTGTAGAATAAATTGAGTAGGCCTATCAATGAAGTTATATATTACCTTTAGATCAATAAGAGACAGAAGAATTGCACAACACAGATCAATATATAACTTCTGTTTGTTGACATTGACGAGAGGAAACATTGCATTCAGCAACTGTTTACGTCTGCCAGCGTTGCCAGATGAGTCAGTGTAAAAATTCCCAAAACTCATGATAAACAATCCCCAAAACAGCCCAAAAATTCCCATTTCCGAAAATATATTTTCTTCTGATCATGTAGGCTTCACTCGTATAGAAATTTCTCACCATACTTCATATAGAGTGCTAAGTAAAGTAATTGCAACAAAATGAAGATTTACCCATCTTTGTTTCTTCATAGAAATTTGTACAGAATATCCCCACCAGACACCTAAAATCCCCAAATCTAGGGATAAATTTCCATATCTGGCAACACTGATGTCTGATGTTACGTCTCCAAAAAAAGGTTCCAGCAACGTTCAGCAAAAAAAAAGAATTTCCCATTATTTATTTCACAATTAAACTAGACTATTCTATTTAATCAAAATCAACAATAAATTACTGGCATAAATTGGAATTAGAACTAGCATTTGTGAGGTTGGTAGTAGTGGAATGAAATATAAAATATTCGAAAGAAATGAGAGGACTTTCTTGTTTACATAAAACACAATAACAGGAGTTATATTATTTCATATTTAGTCAATATATAGAAGATGAGATGGACTATATGTTACTAGTGAAAATCATAAAGTAAAAATTAAGTCATATCATCAAAAAAATTATCTCGGTACCAAATTATATATATATTCTTCGTGATTTAAAGGGAAAATGTTTACAATAGTATCCCATCTACAGTAACTTTTAGTTTTCTATAATAATAATGAGGTTGAGATTTTCGTTTTCTACTATTTTGATGATGGTATACTAAGTAAGATATTTGGTGCACATTCCCCTAAGTTATGTTCTTCGCATTCCTTTGCCTGCTCGTTTATTCATTTACAATTTCCATGTTGTAATTATGCTGATAAATGAATAAAGTATCAGAGACGATATGGTTCTAGATATTGAAAGAGGGTAAAATTTGTCGCGATAATATGCAGATGAGAATATAGTATGCTACACCCGTCTTTCTCATGTGTGTGAAATTGGTGCATGTTTTGTACATATTTCTGGATTTGAAGGAACCCTCTCACAGCCGCTTAGAAAATAATACTAAAATATGATGATTAGGTCTTTATGATCTTCAATGATGATACAAATTACCGCTAAAATTCCATACTTAAACGCACTTAAGACTGTTCAAACAATCCTTAAAAATAAAAAAACTTTGACGCCTGCTTTCTCAAAACATGGAATTTTAAGAGATATATTGGTACTAATTTGTCATTCATTGATAGGTATTTTCATTGAAATAAGAAAAGGTAGGAATTACATAGCCTAGAATCTGTACGTTCGCCGTAAAAAAAAAAAAAAAAAAAAAAAAAAAAAAAAAAAAAAAAAAAAAAAAAAAAAAAAAAAAAAAATCCCCTATGATGAAAAGTCATAATTGAAAGGGACATATTAAAAAGGTTAAGATTCTAAGACTATATATGATACAAGTTTTATTCCATGAAACATTTTAAAATGGCTTTTAAATAAAAAGAAATCGGTCCAGAAACAAAAGTTTATGAGTTTGAAGTAACCCCAAAATAACATTGTTTTTATGAAGTTGATTCGTACCTCTCAATGAAAATCATTTGTGTCAAATATCTTTCACAAATATTGATAATAAAACTACAATATGAAACTACTTTTTTTTTTTTGTTGAAATATACTAAATTTCATTTAAGTTGTTGAAATATGTTTAAGCATTTTATAAAGAGATTAAAAATTTTCTTTTAGATATCTTGTAAGATCTATCTCAGAGGGAAATTATTATTATTATTATTATTATTATTTTTATTATTATTATTATTTTTATTATTACTATCATTATCATTATTACCAGATAAGCTACAACCTTAGTTGGTAAAGCAAGATGCTATCAGCCCAAGGACTATCAGGGAAAATAACCCAGTATGGAAATGAAATAAGGAAACAGAGAGAATAGTGTACCTGAGTGTATCATACCAATTACCTAAGAAGGAAAATCAATTACCTTGAGTCTGACACCATAAAAAGGAAGGCAAATGTCACTGGGAAAATCAGACTACCATCTGACCTCACTGTAGTGGAGAAAGAAATCACTGGAGTCTAAAAACTTCTCCCAGCTTTACCAGAATGAACGATAAAGTTATAGTTCATATCTATTCAGCATAAGTTTCAATGGAATGATATTATTATTATTATTATTATTATTATTATTATTATTATTATTATTATTATTATTATTATTATTATTATTATTATTATTATTAGCCAAGCTACAACCCTAGTTGGAAAAGCAAGATGCCATAAGCCCAAGGGCTCCAATAGGGAAAAATAGCTCAGTGAGAAAAGAAAATAAGGAAATAAAGAAATGATGAGAATAAATTAACAATAAATCATTCTAAAAAAAGTAACAACGTCATAACAAATATGTCCTATATAAACTATTAACAACGTCAAAAACAGACATGTCATGTATAAATGTATAAACAATAAAAAGACTCATGTCACCCTGGTCAACATGAAAACATTTGCTCCAACTTTGAACTTTTGAAGATCTTCTGATTCAAATACCCGATTAAGAAGATCATTCTACAACTTGGTAACAGCAGGAATAAAACTCCTAGAATACTGTGTAGCATTGAGCCTCATGATGGAGAAAGCCTTGCTATTAGAATTAACTGCCTGCCTAGTATTACGAATAGGATAGAATTGTCCAGGGAGATATGAATGTAAAGAATGGCTAGGGTTATAAAAAATCTTATGCAACATGCATAATGAACTAATTGAACGACGGTGCCAAAGATTGATATCTAGATCAGGAATAAGAAATTTAATAGACCGTAAGTTTCTGTCCAACAAATTAAGATGAGAATCAGGAGCTGAACACCAGAAAGGAGAATAATAATCAAAACAAGGTAGAATGAAAGAATTAAAACACTTCTTCAGAATAGATTGATCACCGAAAATCTTGTAAGACTTTCTCAGTAAGCCATTTTTTTTTCTGCAATTGAAGAAGACACAGATATAATTTGTTTCTCAAAAGTAAATTTGCTGCCGAGAATCACATTAAAATTTTAAAAGAGTCATAAAAATTTAAAGAAACATTATTAATACCGAGATCCGGATGTTGAGGAGCCACCGTCCTTGACCTACTTACAATCATACTTTGAGTTTTGTTAGGATTCAACTTCATACCCCATAATTTGCACCATGCACTAATTTTAGCTAAATCTCTATTAAGGGATTCACCAACCCCAGATCTACATTCAGGGGATGGAATTGATGCAAAGAGAGTAGCATCGTCTGCATATGCAACAAGCTTGTTTTCTAGGCCAAACCATATGTCATGTGTATATAGTATGAAAAGTAATGGGCCAAGAACACTACCCTGTGGAACACCGGATATCACATTCCTATAATCACTATGGTGCCCATCAACAACAACTCTTTGAGATCTATTACTTAAAAAATCAATAATAATGCTAAGAAACGACCCATCCAATCCCAACTGTTTCAGTTTGAAAACAAGGGCCTTATGATTAACACAGTCAAAGGCAGCACTAAATCAAGGCCAATCAAACGAATTTCCTGACCACAATCAAGGGATTTCTGTACAGCATTGGAGATTGTAAGAAGGGCATCACATTCTCCAAGGCCTTTACGAAAACCAAATTGCAAACTAGGGAATAGATGATTACCTTCAGCAAACCTATTAAGACGTTTTGCCAGAAGACGTTCAAATATTTTAGATAATATGGGAGTTATGGAAATTGGGCGGTAATCAGTGGGACTTGAGCTACCACAAACACATTTACATAGAGGAGTAACATTACCCATTCTCCAACAAGTGCTAAAAGCTCCTCTTCTTGCTAACTTGCGCAAAATAACAGATAACTTTGGAGCCAAGAAATCTGCCGTCTTTATAAAAAAACAAAGGAAAAATACCATTTGGGTATACACCTCCATAAGCATCAAGGTCCATCAACAGAGCTTTAATCTCACGATATCGAAAAGCTAAACTAGTTAGTTTAGCCTCAGGAAAACAGGAATGAGGAAGTTCAAGTTTTTCATTACTCTGTTTTCTGTCAAAAACATCAGCAAAAAGGGTTGCCTTTTCCTTTGGACAGTGAGTGACTGAGCCATCTGGTTTAAGTAAAGGAGGAAGTGTTGCATCTACACCAAAGAGTGCAGATTTAAGAGTAGACCACCATTTATGTTCCTGAGTTGTACCAGAAAGGGTTTCTTTTATGGTTAAATTGTACTCCTTTTCAGTTGAGGCATAAACTCTCTGAGCAAAAGCTCGATGCTG